>NC_067406.1:110790557-111090557 GCF_009764475.1 Pristis pectinata
AATGGCCCTTAATTTGTCATTGATGAGTTTTGCAAACTTTTTGGCAATGTAGAATCTCACTCATATAGCATCATCATTACAGTACCTACAATGCAGTGGAAAGGTGAAATACTGTAAAAATAGCTAAAATTGTTTCTGAGAAAGTCAAAAGGAGGCGCAGATGCTACCCCATGGAGCACCGACTCATTATAGTGCCCTTTGCTGGGGTGGGGGAGGGTGAGAGAAATTTTACTAAACATGCAAAAACAACCAGGAAAAGGTTAAAATATATCAACTTAGCCAGTACAGCTTGCTGGATCATTCCAGCTGCTTGCTGAATGCAGCTATCTTGGTCATGATCAATTAGCCAATAAAAACACATTATAGAACATAGAACAATTACAGCACAATTCAGGCCCTTCAGCCCACAAAGCTGTGCCGAACATGTTCCTACCCTAGAAATTACTAGGTTTACCCATAGCCTTCTATTTTACTCAGCTCCATATACCTATCTAACAGTCTCTTGAAAGACCCTATCATATCAGCCTCCACCACCATTTCCAGCAGCCCATTCCACACACTCACCACTCTCTGAGTAAAAAACTTACCCCTGACATCTTCTCTATATCTGCTCCCCAGCACCTTAAACCTATGTCCTCTTGTGGCAACCAATTCAGCCCTGAGGAAAAGCCTCTGACTATCTACCCTATCAATACCTCTCATCATCTTATACACCTCAATCAGGTCCCCCCTCATCCTCCGTCTCTCCAAGGAGAAAAGGCCGAGTTCCCTCAACCTGCTTTCATAAGGCATGCTCCGCGTTCCAGGCAACATCCTTGTAAATCTCCTCTGCACCCTCTCTATAGCTTCCACACCTTTCCTGTAGTGAGGCAACCAGAACTGAGCACAATACTCCAAGTGGGGTCTGACCAGGGACCTATATAGCTGCAACAATACCTCATGGCTCCTAAATTCAATTCCCCGATTGATGAAGGACAATACATCATATGCCTTCTTAAATACAGAGTTAACCTGCACCGCCACTTTGAGCGTCCTATGGACTCGGACCCCAAGATCCCTCTGATCCTCCTGTGATCCCTCTGATCCACATTCTGTGTATGTTTATATCAAGCATACACAGAATGCTGGAGGAACTCAACAGGTCAGGCAGCATCTATGGAAAGAAATAGTCCATGTCTTGGGTCAAGACCCTTCATCAGGACTTTGATCAGGGATTTGGTGTTGTGTAATGAGGCAGACTTGATCAGGGATCTTAAGGTGAAGGAATCCTTGGGAGGCAGTGACCATAATATGATAGAATTCACCCTGCAGTTTGAGAGAGAGAAGCTGAAATCTGATGTAACGATATTACAGTTGAGTAAAGGTAACCACAGAGGCATGAGGGAGGAGCTGGCCAGAGTTGATTGGAAGTGGAACCTAGCAGGGAAGATGGTGGAACAACAATGGCAGGAGTTCCAGGGAGTAATTTGGGAGACACAGCAGAATTTCATCCCAAGGAAGAAGAAGCACACTAAGCGGAGGACGAGGCAACCATGGCTGACGAGGGAAGTCAGGGACAGCATAAAAGCAAAACAGAAGGCATAAAATATGGCAAAGGTTAGTTGGAAGCCAGAGGACCGGGAAGCCTTTAAAAGCCAACAGAGGACAACTAATAAAGCTATAAGGGAGGAGAAGATGAAATATGAGGGTTAACTTGCCAATAATATAAAAGAAGACTCCAAAAGTTTTTTTAGATACATGAAGAGTAACAGGGAGGCAAGAGTGGACATTGGACCACTTGAAAATGACGCTAGACAGTTAGTAATGGGGAACAGGAAAATGGTGGAGGAGCTAAGTAAGTACTTTCTGTCAGTCTTCACAGTGGAAGACACCAGTAACACGCTAAAAATTCAAGAGAGTCAGGGAGTAGAGGTGAGTGTAGTGGCCATTACTAAGGAGAAAGTGCTGTAGAAGTTGAAAGGCCTGAAGGTGGATAAATCACCTGGACCAGATAAACTACAGCCTAGAGTTCTGAAAGAGTAGCTGAAGAGATTGTGGAGGCATTAAGGTGATCTTTCAAGAATCACTAGAATCAGGGAGGGTCCCAGAGGATTGTGACACCACTGTTTATGAAGGGAAGGAGGCAAAAGACAGGAAATTTTAGAGTCCATTATTAAGGATGAAATTTCAGAGTACTTGAAAGTATATGATAAAGTAGGATGAAGTCAGCATGGTTTTGTTAATGGGAGATCTTGATTTACAAAGCTGGTAGAATTCTTTGAGTAGGTAATAATCAGGTTAGACAAAGGAGAGTTGGTGGATGTTATTTGCTTGGGTTTTCAGACAAGGCCTTCGACAAGGTGCCACACACAAGACTGCTAAACAAGATAAGAGCTCATGTATGGTATGGATAGAAGATTGGCTGACTGTCAGAAGTCAGAGAATGGGGATAAAGGGGTCCTTTTCAGCCCTCATGGCTGCCCGTGACCATTGGAGTTCCGCAAGGGTCATTGTTGGGACTGCAACTTCACCTTATGCATTAATGTCTGGATGAAGGAACTGACAGCAGTATGGCCAAGTTTGCAGATGATACTGAGTCAGGTGGAGGGACAGGTAGTGCTGCAGAGGCAGGGAGGCTGCAGAAGGACTTGGACAGGTTGGGAGAGTGGGAAAAGAAGTGGCAGATAGAATACAGCCAGTAATATGAGCCAATGCACTTTGGTAGGAAGAATAAAGCTGTCAACTATTTTCTAAATGGGAAGAAAATTCAGAAATCAGAGGTGCTAAGGGACTTGGGAGTCCTAGTTCAGGATTCCCTCAAGGTTAACTTGCAGGTTGAGTTGGTAGTAAAGAAGGCAAATGCAATGTTAGCATTCAATTTGAGAGGACTAGAATATAAAAGCAAGGATGTGCTGCTGAGGCTTTATAAGGCAATGGTCAGACCACCTTTGGAATACTGTGAGCAATTTTGGGCCCCATATCTAAGGAAGGATGCGCTGGCCCTGGAGAGGGTCAGAGGAGGTTCACAAGAATGATCCCAGGAATGAAAGGCTTAACAGATGAGGAGCATCTGATGTCTCTGGGCTTGTACTCACTGGAGTTTAGAAGGATGAGGGGGGATCTCATTGAAACCTACCGGATACTGAAAGTCCTGGATAGAGTGGACATGGAGAGGATGTTTCCATTAGTAGGAGAGTCTAGGATCCAAGGGCACAGCCTCAGAATAAAGGGACATCGGGATATCTCACCAAAACAGAGATAAGGAGGAATTCCTTCAGCCAGAGGATGGTGAATCTGTGGAATTCGTTGCCAAAGAGGGCTGTGGAAGCCAAGTCATTGGGTGTATTTAATGTAGAGATTGATGGGTTCTTGGTTGGTAAGGGGGTTAAGGGTTACAAGGAGAAGATGGGAGAATGGGGTTAAAAAAATCAGCCATGTTTGGAAAAATTTAGGGCAGAGCAGACTCAATGGGCCAAATGGCCTAATTCTGCTCCTATATCTTATGGTCTTATGAGGTGGGTAGTGGGGTAATGCTTCAGCAGATTTTATGCTGAAATCCATGCTTGTCATGTAGAAAATCCAAAAGTGATCAATCCAGCTTTGGACAAGGATTTCATATCCAATTTCAGAGTTTGGGTATTTGATGTAAAATTGTGGTCCATATCTTCAATGGGCAGTCAACAATCAGGGTAAGCAGTTGATAAAGGAACTATGGAGATTATACAACATCATGAAGGCCATCAATAACATCAATGTATCTTCAAGGAAATTGCCAGTATTTATATGAACAGCGTTTGGCGGAAGTTATGGCCAGAATAATGTGACATTGTGGGATTTGAGGAGGGGGAAGCAGGTGATAACCAGTAATATGAGCCAATGCCACCCAAGAAGGACTGAATGAAGTTGACACTGACAATGTGGCAGCCTACTGCAATCTCATGGGTACATGAGAAATTGCAAGGGTTGGAATAACACTATGTTCATGTGGAGGCTGATGGCACTAAAATAGGAGAAATTCCAGTTGAAAGAAACCCAAGCACAGCAATTTTGGTGGAAGGCATCGTAAAGATTAAGGAGAGAATGGAGATATTTTATGAGAATGACCCACATGGAAAGCACAGCTCCTCAGTGAAGAGAATTGTGCTTGACGGTATTTTTAAGCTGCAGAGAAATAGTCTGTGAGAGGAATAGGCAGGCAAGACGGTTAACCCTGGATCTCTTCAAAAAGAAAAGTCAGAATCTGGCCTATCTTCCCAGTAGGATGATCCAGAACCTGGGTCACCACTGCACATCTGTGCTTCCCCCCCCAACCCCCAACCTCCCCATCTGTAGTCTCTTCACTTCACCTCCCAGTCCTCCCAGTCCCAGTTCATGAGTTCATTTTTTTTCATTTTGTATTAAATCTCATTATATGTTCACTGTTTAATAAATAATACTGCCAGTTTAATAAATTATGCTGGATACCCTTTGTTTTTCTTTAATGAAGCTCTCATTTATCAGTCATAAGTAGAAAAATAACACTATTGGTAATGCATCATATAGATAAAATAGTATAAGGACTGCTTTTGGAGCTGATTATACTCTTGTGCCAGGAATGCATCCTGAGTGGTAAGTGAGATACCAAAGCATCTCTGCATCTTGGTGTCTTGATATATAATAGTGCCAGGGTTCACCTCTGGTCCAACCTAGGGACTGATGAACCACTGAACCAGAACAGCACTGTAAAGTTGCTGAAGCTTAAAATTCCAGCCAGAATTACCAAAGGAAAGAAAGAAAGGAAAACAAGATTCCTACTACAATAGGACTGCTAAAGAGATGTCACTCTTTAAACCAAGAGATATGAGAAGAATTTGATTCTAGCACAATAAAGATGCAGAAAGCTAAAGTCATCAGACAATTATCATAACTTAGGTTTTGAGGTGAAGACCAAGGAAATTGTTACGTATGGCAAGGATCAACATTATCTGAGGAAGACAGTAGGTTGAAGAGGCTGAAGCCAATGATGAGCTGACAGAGAATGTGCCACAACTCCTGCTCAGAACAAGAACATTAGAGCTTAACAAAGCATAAAGAGCAGCAACTAGTGGTGACCAGATATGAGAACTGCTGACCAACCAAAACAACTTGCAGAAGTTGTGCTGGAGTAAAAATTTTGTTGAAATGGAAATTTATGCTGAAAGCACAACAATTTATGGTAAACGGTGGTTTAAGTTGCATGGACACTAATAAATGTAAATTTATTTAGACTTATTGTGTCTAGAATTGCAGACTCTGTATCAAATGTTGAAAGCAGAACACTTGCCGATATATAAAGGTGTTAGAGATGTAGCACCATCAAGTGCCACCCTGTGGTAATAGAAGAATTGTAAGAACATAGAACATAGAGCAGCACAGCACAGGAATAGGCCCTTTGGCCAAGGGTGTCTGTGCTAACCAGGATGACAATTTCAACTGCACATCTGTCTGCATGTGGTCTCTATCCGTCAGTTCTCTGCCTATTCATGTGGGTCTGTCTAAATGCCTCTTAAACATTGCTATCACAGGAATTTAGTAGGATTTAGTATTAAGGATCAAGCATTTCAAAGTTATTGATAATGATGTGTTGCCAAAATGATGGCTGACCATATTCCTGATTATAAAGTAGCTCAAAAGCACAAAAAAATCCACACGTGGAGTACATCATTAAAAGGAAGAACAATGTACTGAATAAGCATAACACAACATTTATCAAGAGGATTAGTATTCCGAATACCAGCCCTTTGGGAATATTATATTATTGTCTGGTTCCTTCTAGTCCACAGTTATACACCTAGGCTGCAGAAGGGAGAAATCTACCTTGTTTATGAATCCTATTCTATGGCTGAAGCTGGAAAATGTGTGTGGATGCATGTATTGGCTTTGGTTCCTTCCATTTCTGACCTTGCCAGACTTGGCAAGTTGAATGGGAAAGCACTCAATTCACCTGAGACAGTGAGACAGACAGACATAAGCACTGCTTGAATTGCATCTCCTGCATGGAAACTTTGGCCTTTGCTTGTTCTACTTCATTTGAATGTTTCTAATTATTTGTTAGTATTTTAATGTGCCTTTAACTAATTTAATTACTTTCATTTTTAAAACATCTTAATACATTTCATTTTTACAATCACTTAAATATTTTTTTCCAATGTTACTGATTCCCAGAGACATTTACAGATAGTTAAGAAGCCAGTGAGCTACCAATGAATGTCAGGACATTCTGGGGTTGGGGACTCAGGATATGAAGCCTGAAGCTAAGTTACTGCTTGGAGCCCTGTCCATTTCACCAGATGCCTATCAGGTGTGGGGAAGTAATGGGGGCCAGTGCTTCATATCCAGAAAAAAATACTGGGAGTAGTAAAGCCAGGGAGTGTATTGGATCCAGAATGAAATGGCACCATATCCTTCTGGGATTCAGGCTGTTAGCCTGTCTGGAGTGTTAGATCTGGAGATGATGTTTTCCAGAAGGTTCTTCAGAAGTCAAGAATGAGGTGAAAATCTTATGGTTACAGCCGTTTGGTATTGGTATTGGTTTACTATTGTCATGTACTGAGGTACAGTGAAAAACTTGTCTTGCATACTGATCGTACAGGTCAATTCATTACACAGTGCAGTTACATTGGGTTAGTACAGAGTGCATTGAGGTAGTACAGGTAAAAACAATAACAGAATACAGAGTAAACTGTCACAGCTACAGGGAAGTTCAGTGCAGGTAGACAATAAGGTGCAAGTTCACAACAAGGTAGATTGTGAGATCAGAGTCCATCTCATCGTATAAAGGAACCATTCAATAGTCTTATCACAGTGGGATAGAAGCTGTCCTTGAGCCTGGTGGTATGTGCCCTCAGGCTCCTGTATCTTCTGCCTGATGGGAGAGGAGAGAAGAGAGAATGACCCGGGTGGGTGGGGTCTTTGGTTATGCTGGCTGCTTCACCAAGGCAGCGAGAGGTATAGACAGAGTCCAAGGAAGGGAGGCTGGTTTCCGTGACGCTCTGGGCTGTGTCCACAATTCTCTGCAGTTTCTTGCAGTCCTGGGTAGAGCAGTTGCCGTACCAAGCCGTGATGCATCCAGATAGGATGCTTTCTATGGTGCATCGATAAAAGTTGGTGAGTGTCAGAGAGGACATACCGAATTTCTTTAGACTCCTGAGTAAGTAGAGGCGCTGGTGAGCTTTCTTGGCTGTGGCATCTACGTGGTTGGACCAGGACAGGCTATTGGTGATGTACGCTCCAAGGAACTTGAAGCTCTCAACCCTCTTGACCTCAGCACCGTTGATGTAGACAGGTGCATGAAGTCAATGACGAGCTCTATTGTTTTGTTGACATTGAGGGAAAGGTTGTTGTCATGACACCATGTAAATAAGCTCTCTATCTCCTTCCTGTACTCCGACTCATCATTATTTGCGATATGGCCCACTACAGTGGTATCATCTGCAAACTTGTAGATGGAGTTTTATTAGGTGTTCATCGTAGTACAAGTCAGACAGGGTCAGCCTGTACCAGCCAGCAACATAACAGTAACAGCAACAAGAAGTAACCGGACTGTAACAAAGAAACCAGAGCACATGCTTCCCTTTTATACTGCAAACCAGTCTGAATGACTTTGATAAGAAACCTGTTTACCAGGTACTGACTGAATCACACTTCAGCTTTGCAGACAAAGAAAGTACAGAAGTATAGAACAAAATGTACTACAAGTTACTAAAAGTTTACAGACAAACAGATGATTATATAAATCTATTAGCAAGTGTAAAGAAAGCTAAAGCTGCAAGGAAAAACACAATAAAAACAACAACCTGGACCCTAATCCAACAGGAGTTACCCCAAAATCTGTAAGGTTGCATCAAAATGTTTCTACTTTTACACTCCATTCTGGTTGCAATACAAGCCAACATCCCATTAGATTTCCTAATTACTTGCTTTACCTGCATGCAAACTGGGACCCTCCACATTTCTGTACTGCAACATTTTGTGGTCTTAACCTTTTCAAGTAGTAATTTGCTGTTTCCTTCTTCCCTTCAAAGTGGAAAACCCTACATTTTTCCATACTATATTCCATTTGTTAACTTCTTGTCCACTTACTTATCCTTTTAACTATTTTCCTGCAGCCAGCTCTTTTGGTAAAAAGGAAATCTTTTGTGATTTCTTCCTTTGACTACAGAAAGATAAATGCTCACAGACATTTAGCTTTCTGCAGTCAGTGGAAGAAATCACAAAGACAATTGCTGTATCAATAAAAGCATGAAAGGAACTGATGTTAGTAAAGTTTTCTTTTACTTTAGCTCATCTTCTCCCAGTTCTTATGTTCATAATACCATTCTATGTTATATTGTCAGGATTAAACAAAATATGCTGAGAAGATAGATAAAAATATTACGAAGATTCAGGTGGCTGTTTCAGAAGTCAAGAAGAAATGTTATGGAAATTAGCTTGTGGGAAATCTTGTGAGCATTTACATTAACTCACCTGCTTTAGGAGAATAAATAACTTGGATTAAGTATATGAGAGTACAAATTGTACTTTATCGGTTGCCAGATCTATTATAAATTGCATGACTTTACCCTTTAAAATACATTTTCTTGTGCCATTGCCGTGTAGACAAATATATCAACCGCTCTCCATTGGCAATGTTCCACAAACAATTGAGAGACGAACCATCAGTTAGTCTGCTTAATTTTTGGTGGAACTGTTAGAGGAAGAATTGTAGTTGGCACTAAAGAAGAACATCCTGCTCTGCAAATTGTTAAAATGTTGGCTGTTCTTGAGTTATCCTTCAAAATGCTTCACTTCCTTGGAGGGAAGGAGCTGACCTTGCTCATTGATAGCTATTTCACACAGTCTGGCAGAGAATATGGTGAATATTCACTGAATGATAAGCATTTGACAAAACATAGTTTTGTTTGTGTGTACAAGAAGTTAAAATCTGATATTCCAAATGATCAAAATTATCATATAAAACTGACCTTTATTTACTTGAGTTCCAATTATTGCAAGAGAAATTAAATAAAACATTAACCCCCTTTAACACTTCTACATCAAAATCAGAAGAGAACTATTGCAGATTTTTTTTTGTTACAAGTGTACTACATTTTAATTGTCATTATTGCTTTGTATTTTTACAGTATTAAAACAGATTGAAATTGCATTCTAGTTGTCAAAGAAAAGTAGACATATGTGTTAGGCTATTTTCCGGCTTCAAATTGCCTTCTTTGTGTTTCTTTCCATTCACCTGATCCCCAAATTGTGAAGTGCCTTGGAGCACTTGGCTATATTAAAAATGCTATTTAAGTATGTTGTTGGTGTATCCCAGAAATATTTATGTAAATATTTAGTTAATCATTAATTTGTATAGCATTATTTTTCTGCTACTTTAGCAGAGGCCAAGAAAAGTAGAAAAATGGGTGATTAAAAAACTACACAGAGGAAAGTCATATGAACAATATCTTGCACTCATATAGCACTTCAATGCAGAGGAACATCCTGGGATGGTACTCAAAGACATATAGAACAAAATCAGAGTGAAATGAAATAAATAAATGAAAGATTAGGTAAGTAGGTCTTTGTGCAAGATGGGATAAGAGCAGCAGAACTTCAGATGTGCTGAAGTTTACATAGAGTGAGGGAAGACAAGTTATCCAGAAAGATACTTGTAACGAAATATTTTGAAATTTGTTCCTTGTTCTTCCTGATTCAGTGGGAAGAGGTATTTGCAAACAAAGGAGGCACTATACACGTGTTAAAAGTTATAAAAAAACTACTTTATTAGAATTATATAAAGACTACTCATTAACCACTTCAATAAAATACAGAAGGAAAGAAGAATATTTATCAATCAATCTGATACAATGACGGAGGGAATCCCAAGTGTCCGACAGCCTCTTCTGCAGCCTTCTCTCTGCCTTGTGTCAGTCTGTTCCTTAGCACTGGTCGCGACCCCAGTCGAGATTCCCCTCTGCACAAAGGAGTAGTGCCTTCTTATACCTTCCAAAACCTCTACCACAGTACTTTTCCATTCAGTCATAGTGCCAGTCTGTACCTTCTTATCTCTTGTGACCTTCGGCCTAGGCACATGCCTTAAAGACAGAGACAGCATGTTTTGTAGAAGAACATGTTTTTCACCATTATCTAATCTCAAGCCTGCGTACTCCTGTACATTTTCAAAGCATTGCTACATTCCAAGCTGACACCTTTTTGTCTTACAGCCACCATTTTGTGTTACACATTTCTGCACATACCAAGGAGGAGTCAAATATGACTTCTGGAAAATTAAATTCTCTCCTTACATTACTGAAAGCTGAAGTTAATAAAGATATGAATATGGGCTTCAGCCATTGAAGGGCAAAGATAATAATTGAATGATTTTATAGAGATGTAAAAAGGCAGTTTCTCCAATGAAAGATATGTGGTTGAAAATACATTGGGCCCATACAGGTGATCAGGTCACAAACTACCTGCCAGTAAATGGGGTGTAATAGTCAAGGTTATGTAGATTATGCTTACATTCTTCCTAATGTTCTTTGCAGAAAGTTGCAGCACATCCAGTGCTAGATATTAGATTGGACTCACTACAAAGAGGAAATGGAGGGAATGAGAATGATGGTGCTGAGATAGTGTTAAGTGTTGTTACCATTTATCTGGAAGCTTACATCATGCTTATGGATTATGTTGTCGAGTAGTTACTTGAAGAGAATGAGGGCAAGGATCCATTGGTGAAAATTTGTTGTGGGATTGGAAAAAGAAGCTGTTAATGAAATGTCCAGTTCCGATAAAATAGTAAGAGTGGAGCCAGTAAGAGCAAGAGACATTGCAGTTGAATGACATCTATTATTCACCTGTCACCCCCACTCACCTCCCCTACCTGGCACTACCTGCCTGTCATCTTACACCCTGCCTCAGTCTACCAATTGCCTCAGAATCCTTTCTCACCACTCCCCTTCTCCTCTTTATACCGGCCATCTTGCCTCTCCACTCTCAGTCCCGATGCAGGGTTTCGACCTGAAACGTTGACAATCCCTTTCCTCCCACAAATGCTGCTTGACCCGCTGAGTTCTTCCAGCAGATCACTTGTTGCTCCAGATTCCAGCATCTGCAATCTCTTGTGTCTCCACAGACATCAGATTGACTGGTCTTTATTCATGATGCTTTTTATCATTCATTTTAATCTCTATATTTTTAGAAATCCACAAAGCCCTATCTTTGGATTCCCTTCCTTTCCACCCCTTGGGAATCTGTCTGGTCTGTCAAAACTACTTTTTCTATGAAGGCATCTGACTGCTAATTTATTTCTACCTGCTCATCTTTGATTCTGATCTTAAGATGGATTCCTTTTCTGCTCACTGAAAATAATTGTTGTCCAAATGAATATTTTCCATCACTACTTTTAACTTGATTAAATTGTGCCCACAACACCCTCTTCAAATTTAGTTCTCTGTCTCCTTCACACCCTTTAGTGCTCTGGTGCATACATCCAGCAGGGTAATAATATTTCCATTACTCCTTCATTCCCACCCATAGATTGTGTCTTGAACCCTCAAATAATTCATCCCTTTTTGGTACTGCAACGCTCTCCCACCTCCTTTTTCCACACCCCAAACCTCTCTTTTCTAAGTATTTTGTACCCAATAACATTAAGTGCTTATTTCTGATTTTGTTTTTGCCAGGACTCCCATTCTTTCATGTATATCATAATCCCTTAGGTTAGTCAAATTTGACTCACATTCTATGCATAGAGTCTAAACTAAAGGATCTGAAATTCCGACATTCAATCTTTTGCGCTGGAAAGATAGTAGTATGGTACACATCCATATATTATGGGGTAAACTTCCCTCTACAAGTCCAAAACCTCACATTACTTCTAAATTATTGGGTTGCTCATGATCATGCTTGTCTGCCCTATCTTGTGCAAACTCCAGAAGTAGTGACATGTAACTCTTTCCTATAACAGTGAGGTCATTAGACCCTATTCTTAATACAGGATATGGATCACTTAGATAATAGGTTTAGGCCACTCGCCTCTGCACATATTCAAGAGAGGGTCCAGCTCTAGTAGATTTATGAAGAACTGGAATTACATGTTTATGCTTTGATGGAGGAGTCTGGGAGCTTGAAAAAGCAAAAGAGAAATGCTCATTTTTATCTTGCTGAAGGAAAAAAAAATGAGCTGTAATTTGCCCCATGCCAGTAAACCTTCTGTGAGCTTCTGAATAATTTATGTAAGCTCACATATGCAATTGCCCCTGCTGGGCCAAACGAAGGTATGGAGACTGGAAACCTGGTAGTTCTCAGGAACCAAATCCAGTCATGTTCTTAATGTAGAAAAAATTTCATCCGTTTAGAATCTGGGTGGAATTTTATAAAGGGAATATTATAGATTTAGATTGCATATCAAATTATGGTCAAACTTGCAAGGAATCTTGCTTTCAATCAGGACTGCTGAATGAAAAAATTTAAATATTTCTTCTTGATAAGAAGTCTGGGGCAAATGTTCTCTTTTCACTCTGTAGTAACTTTAGAGCTTTCATTCTGTAACTACTTAATGGAGTGAACATGTAAAATTGGCTGCTTGCGTGGTGTCACAACAACAACCTCGTACTCAACGTCAGCAAGACCAAGGAACTGAAGTCCAGGAAGGGGAAGTCAGGAGAACACACACCAGTCCTCATTGAGGGGTCAGCAGTGGAAAGGCTGAGCAGCTTCAGGTCCTTGGGCATCAACATCTCAGAGGACCTATTTTGGGCCCAACACATTGATGCAATCACAAAGAAGGCACGCCAGCAGCTCTGCTGCATTAGGAGTTTGAGGAGATTTGGAATGTCACCAAAGTCTCTTGCGAATTTCTATAGATGTACAGTGGAGAGCATTCTGACTGGTTGCATCACTGCCTGGTATGGAGACTCCAATGTGCAGGATTAAAGGAAGTTGCAGAGGGTTGTAGACTCAGCCAGCTCAATCACAGACGCAACCCTCCCTGCTATCGAGGACATCTTTAAGAGGCGGTGCCTCATGAAGGTGGCATCCATCATTAAGGACTCTCACCACCCAGGACATGCCCTCTTCACATTACTACCAATGGGGAGGAGGTACAGGAGCCGGAAAACCCACACGATGTTTTAGGAACAGCTTCTTCCCCTCCGCCATCAGATTCCTGAACGGTCCATGAACCCATGAACACTACCTCGTTATCCCCCTTTTGCACTATTTATTTATTTTTGTAACTTATAGTAATTTTTATGTCTTTATATCTTGCACTGTACTGCTGCCACAAAACAACAAATTTCACAACATACTGTATGTCAGTGATAATAAACCTGATTCTGATTCTAAAACTCAGCATGAAAAGGAACAGTGCAAGTGTGTTAGTAAACATAATACCCGTCTTTAAAAAGGGAAATGGAACTAGCCTATGAAATTATAGACAAAACAGTTTAACATTAATAGTAGGAAAGATATAAAAAAGATATTACAAAGGATTACACAATAAGAAAGCTAGAGATGGAAAATATAATAAAAATAGAATGATTCTTAAAAGGAAGGTCACATTAAATAAAACTCAATGAGTTGTTTGGGGAAATAATGTTAGGAGTCAGCGACTGGGTGTGGAGTGCATGGACTTTCAGATGGCCTTTGAAAAGCGCCACATAAGAGACTCATGACGATTGCCACAGCATATGGAGTTAGGAGCCAGGTGCGAGAAAACTGAAATTTGATTACAAAACAGAAAACAGAAGGTATAAACTATGGAAAGTTTCCCAAAATAGTAAGAAGTGGAATCCACTGTGGACTCAAAAATTTGAACTGGGATGCAATAATGTGGAAGGCAGTGCGAAAGTACAAGAAGATATAAATGTGCTTGGGAAGTGAGAAAATAAATTGTAAAATTAATCCAGTGCTGAGAAACGTGAGGAATCTGTTTTTGATAGAACAACTAATCAGAGTACTTATTTCTTTGCAGATGAAAGTCAAAGTGGGTGAGGTGGAACAAGAGATCCCAAAAAAAAGATATAGCAAAAGTGACAGAACATGTTGATAAGGCCACAAAGTATACAAATAGCTGGGTTCATTTTTGAAGGAGAAGGTAAAAGCATGACGTTACTATTAAATTTATTTAGAAACTTTGTTTGACCACAGTTGTGATGCTGCTTTACCACTGCTTAAAATGATACTGAAGCACTGAACAAAGCACAGGAAAGATTTATTAGTATGCTACCAGAAATGAGGTGATATAACCAACTGGAAAGTTTGAAGGGGTTGTGTCTCCTTCTTTCTGGGACAAAAAAGAATAAGAGGAGACCTGACACAAGTCTATGGCCTGGAAATTCAATCACCTATATCGTGATAACCTATCAGAGGCCACCTCTAACTCACTCCATTTATTCTTACTTACTCCTACTGTTACTTCTTCAAAAATTCATCTAGGTGAATAATGATTTTGAGCAATGTATGACTGAATTTTGAAGTTTTTATACACAAATGACAAACAATATCATCAATGGGATTGTGCAGGTTGTGACACATCTGGGCATAATATGTCGGATATTTGGCATGCAAGACATACAATGAGTGATTCCTTTTTTGGGCTACATTTATTTGGAGCTTTAGCAACTGAAACTGGACTTTAACTTTCTACTTTAGAAATACTGTAAAGCACTCACAGAGATCAGGGTTTTCATTTACTACAGCCACACCAGTTAAAAAGTTGCTTACCCACTTCTCACCAATCGGTGCAGTATTCTGCACTACACTTTAGTGACTGCTTTGGAACTCAGGAAGCTGGGAAAGCCTGTCTCTATAACTTCTGCTGCCATTTCTCAGTGGTGCTCCTGCGATGGTTCTGCTGAGTGTGCTGCACAAATTGGTGCTACAGGTGAACACAGAAGGCAATGCAGACATATCCTCATACCCAGAGAGAATGGGCTCCTGCCCATTGACCCCATCCAAGTGTTTACAGTGAGATATACAGTACTCCTTTCTCCAGCTCTTTTGGGACCAGTGTGTAGAGGCTAAAGGTTTTCTGTGTTGATGACAACAGAGAACTTTGACTTTCTGCAACTAGAGCTCCAGTTGTACTTGTCGAGGCTGAGGTCAATGTCACACAGAGTTCCGCAGTGGAATAGACCATCTCCTGAGATCAGAAATACAACAGCTCCAGATTGCACTGATGCAGACACTGGCTCCACATCTGCAATAATAGATGAACTCACAGGTCACAGCAATGTACTCCCTGGTGGTGAAAGTGCGCTACTTGTTGGGCTCACTCTACTGATGAACATCAACATCTCCCTGGTAACTGTGAGAAGAGTTATGATTTGATAAAATGAGAGTCCACTGAGGCATGAAGATTTTGGATGGCACTGCTGTGATTCAATGGAAGCTGAAACCTCAGTCACAGCACCATGGGAATTTCAACACCCTCCAACACTGAGAGGGTGTCCACCACTTCCCAACTGAAAAGGATATATTGCTGGATCTGCAGAATGACCTGCAAAGGATTAGAGATGGTACCTATGCTTCTAGACCTCTCTCACATTCTGTCAGATAAGCCGGACTATGCAACAAAAAACTCAAAATGTATCGGAAGTAACTTTTCCCAGAATCTTCCCCATTTTAATCCTCATCCAATATCTTTGGGATGTACCTCTGGGACCTGGGATACCAGTTTCTCTATATCTTATCATCAACTGCTGATGTAAATTGTGGCTGTCTTTCCATATGAAAAATATATCTCTAATGTAGTCTGTTCAACTTTCTCAGTACCAGTGTCGTCTGAGCTGGTGCTTGGTGGTGTTGGGTGAAATGATGTGGTGATCTTTTCCCCCTCTGTGGAGTGCTTCTCTTACCTATAAAGTGTGCTGTGTGAATGGTTTCTATGGTGACTATAATGATTAAAACAAAAAGACCATCACTGTGGCGTATGTCCAGGACTGTCAGGAGTACTGCCCAACAAATGTACAAAGAAAGAAACATTTATTGCAATGAAGGAGGAGGTACAAGAAGAGGCTAATTAGAAACTTGCATAATTGTCTCATCCATGACATCCTTGGCTGTGGCAAGATGATGGTTTGGGTAACCCCAGTGTCCATAAGGAGAAGGAGGACTTCCTTCTCCAAACCTGTGGTGTTCCACAGAGATCTGTTCTGGGACCCCTGCTCTTTGTGATTTTTATAAATGACTTGGATGAGGATGTGGAAGGGTGGGTTAGTAAGTTTGCTGATGATACTAAGGTTGGTGGTGTTGTGGATAGTGTAGAAGGTTGCAGTAGATTACAAGAGGATATTGATAGAATGCAGAGCTGGGCTGAGAAGTGGCAGATGGAGTTCAACCTGGAAAAGTGTGAAGTGATACTCTTCGCGAGATGGAATTTGTAGGTAGAATACAAGGTTAATGGCAGGACTCTTAGCAGTGTGGAGGAACAGAGGGATCTTGGGGTCCACGTCCATAGATCCCTCAAGGTTGCCGCACAGGTCGATAGGGTTGTTAAGAAGGCGTATGGTGTGTTGGCCTTCATTAGTCAGGGTATTGAGTTCAAGAACCACGAGGTAATGTTGCAGCTCTATAGAACTCTGGTTAGACCACACTTGGAGTATTGTGTTCAGTTCTGGTCGCCTCATTATAGGAAGGATGTAGAAGCTTTAGAGAGGGTGCAGAGGAGATTTACCAGGATGTTGCCTGGATTGGAAAGCATGTCTTATGAGGATAGGTTGAGTGAGCTAGGGCTTTTCTCTTTGAAGAGAAGGAGGATGAGAGGTGACTTGATAGAGGTGTACAAGATGATACAAGGCATAGATCGAGTGGACAGTCAGAGACTTTTTCCCAGGGCGAAAATGGCTAACATGAGGGGGCATAATTTTGAGGTGATTGGAGGAAGATATAAGGGGGATGTCAGAGGTAAGTTTTTTTTACACAGAGAGTGGTGGGTGCATGGAACACACTGCTGGCAGAGGTTGTGCGGCCGATACATTAGGGACATCTAAGAGATTCTTAGACACATGAATGATAAGGAAATGGAGGGCTGTGTGGGAGTGAAGGGTTAGATAGATATTAGAGCAAGATAAAATGTCAGCAAAACATCGTGGGCCAAAGGGCCTGTACTGTGCTGTAATGTTCTATGTTCTGGTTAGCCTTTGTGATTTCCACCTTAAAGGGACAGAGAGCTTTTATGGGTAACCTTATCCTGCACTACAAAGTGTAAAGTTCATTTTGAAGTGCTGTAGTGGCATGATGCCCATAGATTACTTTCCCTCAATAAAACAAGTGATGTCATGGAATTTCTCCTTGCACTGCTCCCAAGTCTGGGAGACTCACTGTTTGGATTGGTTTCTCTTGCCTTCTTGCCACCTCTCTCTCACTTAGGCTTAGTGTGCCCTCCTAGGATACTGCTGCAAACTTTTCCCCTCAGCCTTGTCCACAAGAATATATAGCTCCAGTGAAGTGGGAGGCATGCTCAACGATCTGTATTCCCAACCTTGTGGCCATTTGATCTACATTAACCACAGATTCTTACAGCAGAATCAGTCAGATTTATTATCACTGACTTAGATGTCATGAAATTCATTGTTTTGCAACAGTAGTACAGTGCAAAGATGTAAAATTACTGTGAATTACTAAAATAAACAAATAGGGAAAAGAAGGAATAACGAGGTAGTGTTAATGATGGGTTCATGGTAGTGCTGTGTTTTAATGAGCAGCTGCCTTTCAAGGGCTGGTGAAAGTATTGGAGTACTAATGATTATAAGTCAGGCACAGTAGTGTAGCGGTTAGTGTAAAACTTTACAGCACCAGCGACCCGGGTTCATTCCAGCCGCTGTCAGTAAGGATCTTGTACGTTCTCCCCGTGTCTGTGTGGGTTTCCTCTGGCTGCTCCGGTTTCCTCCCACATTCCAAAGACACTCGTGTTAGGAAGTTGTCAGCATGCTCTGTTGGCACCGAAAGCGTGGCGACACTTGCGGGCTGCCCCCAGAACACTATGCAAAAGATGCATTTCACTGTGTTTCAATGTACATGTGACTAATAAAGATATCTAATCTAATCTAATCATGCATTTATTTGGAAAATAAAACACTGCAACTCAAAGCAAATAAAGGCATCTTCACTACAATTCTGACAAACTACTGCCTCTCAGCTGCACCAACTTCAATAACAAGGGTTAATCACTCACTTCTTATTCAGCACACCTGTTTGGGGAAAATCAAATTTCTACACCTTTAGCTCTTGTGAAGTATCCAATAGAGGATGTGGAGGAACCGTTTCCCCTTGTCTGAGAGTCTTGAATAATAGGGAAAACTGTAAGATAACCAGTGGCAGATCAACAAAATAAATTGGAAGTTCTTTGGTAACAATGTGCAACTTACTACATATTGCAATAAATAAAAGTGATGCATTTAAAGGGAGGGTTAATGCGCCCTGAGAGAGAATGGGATAGTGACTGCAAGCCAAGGTGAGAAAAGAAGACAGGATGTATGAAGTACAAATTGAAGCCGTTTCTGTTTTGTAGATTTAATGTTATATGGAAAAGAAAATGTAATAAGCAACTGACCTCATATCTTTTAAGGCTACTGTGTGAAATCAAAGACCTCTCATGTATTTTGCTGTTAATTTGGGGCTGGTATGGGGTGACAGATCACCTCATCCTCTTTGTAATACACCTCTCTCATATATACTGTATGTGCCTTCTGTCATTTTCGCCATTTTGACCTTTGCAAAAATTATATATTGCACTGCATCGAAGAAGATAAATTTACTTTGTTTCTGCTGCATTTCCCAAAGAGTTATTTCTGTGTGGTTCAAAATAAGGCTAATAATCACGTGAATATCACAATCACTAAACAGAGAAAATTAAATTTTTAAAGAGAAACATATCCCAAAACTGCAAAATATAATTAAATATTGAACAGGGGTTAATTTCCTAAATAATAGTGGATCAAGTTTCTGAGATCAGCCCCGAAAAGTAGAAATGGAAGAAATATTGTTCTCTTCCATCTTGCTTATATAGCTGAAAGCAGTCTATAAAAGTCACCAATAATGGATGCAGGTTTACTGGGGTGGGAGGATGTATTTTGAGGTTGCAGTCAGAGAACCATTGTGTAACTGTCTTCATTGGAGGAAGTCTAGACAGTTGTGACCTGCAGAAATGAGTCTTTATGGAGAGAGGTCAGACTTGATACTGAATGGATAAAGTAAAGCCCCTGGGAATTGTTAAAATGAAATCCAGATTGCCCAGTGGATATCAGTTTTTTGAAAAAACTTGACAATGAATCAAACAAATTACTTGGAAATGGAATGGACAACAACAATACACCATCCACCAACAGAAAAGCTGGAATTAACAGATAAAACATAAAGCAAAGGAGAAAAATTGTTTAAAGAGCCGATTTACCTCATTACTGTGTGCACAACACGAGACACTGATAAAAAGGTTCAAAAAGTCTCTTAGGGATAAAAACAATTAAAACCTTTAAAGGCAAAGTTGCATTTTTACAAACATCACATATTTACTAACCATTATATTCTTGGTCTGTTTAACTAAGACTTTTTGTTCTTCTGAGGATAAATCTAAGAGTAATATGACACTGGCATTTACTAACTCATAGCCAATACATACAGTGTGCAGCTTCTTCCCAAGGTCCCCACCATCTCAATAGCAAATCTTCAGATAATTCCATCTACTCCAAGTGATACAAAGAAATGGCTGACAACCCTGGATACAGCAAAGGCTTCAGGACCGGATGACATTCTAGACAAAGTACTAAAGGTGCTCTGGAAATGTCCATATCTCTCCCACTGCTAAGCACCCAACAATGAATTCCACAGGTAGCTCCTATCCACAATAAGCAGGAAAATTCCAGCTAATTTCTGCTCAACCTACCCTCAAGTATCAGTAAAGTAATAGAAGGCATCTTCAACAGTGCAGCAATTGTGCAGCCCTGCATAAGTGGCAGAAGGAGTCCACTATCTCACACACCACCTACTATCCACCCCATCAGCCACCTCCTGCCCCACCTGCGGACGAGTCTGCACTTCCAACATTGGCCTCATTAGGCATCTCAAAACCCAGAAAATAGGAGTGGAAGCAGCTGGTCCTTGACCCAGAGGGACTGCCTAAGAACTGCCTACATCTGGAATCATAGCTCACAGACAGGAAGTTGTTTGTGGTTACTGGAGGCCAATCATTCGAACCTAATGGTGTCACTGCAGGAATTCTTCAGGGCCATTTTTAGGCCAAAATAGTAAGATCTAGACAACGTGCAGCCATAGTCAAGCTACATTCACTCCACACAAGTGCCAGGCAATGATTAACTTAACGAGAGAGAGTCTAACTTCCTGTCCTTGAGATCAATGGCATTACCATTGCCAAGTCACCCATTATCAACATTATGGGGAGATAGCATTGATCAGAAACTTAACTGAAGCAGCCACAGAGATACAGTTGCTACAGAAGGAATCAGAAGCTGGCTATCCTCTGGCAATTGACTCACGACTGGACTCCCTCAGCTCTTTCTACTATCGGCAAATCACAAGTCAAGAATGTAATAGAATTCTCCTCATTTGGCTGGATGAGTGCAGCTCTAGCAGAGGATGAAAACCCTGAGGATAGAGCAGCCCACTTAATTGACATCCTAATCAACACTCTAAACATTCATTCTGTCCACCACTGGCATACTGGATCCAGACAGAGCACAGAAACAAGCCCTTCGGCCTACTGTGGACATACTGACCTTTAAGCACCATCTACACTAATCCCAATTCTTCTCACATCCCCATAAACTCCTCCCTGATTCTCCTACTACCCACCTACACTAGGGACAATTTAGAGTCGCCATTTAACCTACCAACCAGGATATCTTTGGCATGTGGAAGGAAACCATGGAACCTGGGGGAAACCTGTGCAGTCACAGGGAGAACATGCAAACTCCACACAAACAGCACCCAAGATCAAGATTGAACCAGGTCACTAGAGTTGGGAGGCAGCAATGTTAACCACTGCACTGCCCTGCATTGTGTACCATCTGCAAAATGCGCTACATGAGCTCCTCCTAAGTGCAAGAGAAAACTACCACCTGCAATTCCCCTCCTAAGTCAAACACCATCCTGACTTGAAAATTTATTGCTGTTATTTTGTTGTCCCTTTATTCAAATCCATGAGCTCCATACCCAACAAAACTTACGAGAATACCGTCACAAGAAGGACTGGATAAGTTCAAGAGGACAGCTCATCACTACCTTCTCAAGGATAATTATTTGACTGGCAAAAAATTCTGTGACTCCCAACGACATCCAAATATCATAAATGAACAAACAAATAAAACCTAAAATGTTTTTAAAGGAATTGATAAACCATTGTTACTGTAGCATTGTGTTAATTGTCATTTAGATAGTAGATGTCTTTTTTTTACTGATCCTCTCCTTATATTAGGAGTCAACAGTAAAAACATTTCAAATGATTTCTTCCTGCACACCACAGCTTTCACTCCCCACACTTTCCTCCTCCTTTACCTCTTCTTGCTCCAAGTCAATAAATTGTCATGAAATAAAAACAGATCCATTTACAAGTCAGGCAACAAATGCAGAGAGAAAAATAGAGCTTTCATAGTTTCTGATCAGATGCTCTTTAACCAGTTGAGTACTTACTACATTTTCTGTTTTTATTTCAGATCGCCAGCAGTTAAAATGTCTTGCTTTTGAATTCTGTGAAGGAGTTTTCTAACACAAGTCAAGGCAGGCGTGATGTTGAAATATAGGCACTGCTTTGACATAGATGCCTAATTGGTGCTCACTTGAGTCACTTCTGCCTCTGACTCAGAAGACTATGAATGCAAGTCTTCCATCAGAAACTTGAGCACAAATCTAGGCTGGTAACACAGCATAGTAAAGAGCACTGTCTTTCATATGAAATGTTCAACTAAGGTCCTGTCTACCTTCCCAGGTGGATGTAATATATTTAGTGATATAGGAAAATCAACCTTGTGTTGCTGGTATTTACTGCAACTGATATATCCAAAACAGAATGTATAGTTATGATCATGTTGTTGTTGAAGCTTGAATATGACACGTTGGTACATCACAACAGTAACTACACTTATAAAGTGTTTAATTAATTGTTAGGTAATTCACTGACTTCCAATACAAGGTCAAAAGGTGGCTTTTGCAGATGATGCCGGAAGGTTTGGTTCCATCAACAATGCATCAGATAATATGAGATTTTGTGTCATCTGCAGTACAACCTGGAAAATATTTATACATGTGCTAATGTGGAAAGGACATTCACACTATAGAAGGTGAAAAAAAATCAAAAAAACTTGTAAATTAAAAAAAAAATTTTTTAAATTTTATTTACGGCGTGGTAACAGGCCCTTCCAACCCAATGAATCTGCGCCGCCCATTTTTTAAACCCAAATTAACCTACCCGTACGTCTTTGGAATGTGGGGGGAAACCGGAGCTCCCGGAGGAAACTCACGCAGACACAGGAGAACATACAAACTCCTTACAGACAGCGACAGGAATCGAACCTCGATCGCTGGCGCTATAATAGCATCGTGCTAACCACTACGCTATGTGCCGCTACCGAAGCTGGAAGTCTGATACAAAACAGAAAATGCTGGAAATAGTCAGCAGGACAATCAGCATCAGTGGAAAGAGAAATGGAGTTAATGTTTCTGGTCAGAAACATTTTATTCCCTCGGAGGGTAGTGAATCTTTGGAATTCTCTATCTCAGGAGGGCTGTGGAGATTCAGTTGTTGAGTTCGTTCAAAGAGAGATCAATTGATTTCTGGTTATTAAGTGAATCAAGGGAGGAATCACCTTCTGCAGTTTCTTGTGCCTCCAACTTATGGAATGTTGTGCAGTTGTGAAAAGCACAATACAAATTATTTATTTTTTTATTTGATAAAGACATTTCTGTCATACATATTCTTTTAAATTAAATTAGCAAGGACAGAAAAACTGGTTTAAATTATACAAAACTTCCAGGTGCTCATCATTTTAAAATTCATTCTGGCTTGGTTTCAAGTAGAACATTTTGACAGAGTACATCCTTGAATTTCCCTGTGATGTCAATATGAATCTGAAACCATGGTATAATTACACATTTTTCTACACTTTATAGTAAAGTGTGGAATTTAGGGACCAATTTCAAATGATGAGCAGTAACATTCAGAAATCTTTGAAACAATGAAGTAAATTCTGATGAAATCATAAAGCCACAGATGCTGGAAATCTGAAATAAAAACAGAAAATGCTGGAGCTGGGGGAGAAACAGTTAATTTTTTTTTAGGTCAATGACCTTTCAGCATCATCTGCTCATGGGATTAAAAGGCAAACTGGGAGCATATCAAATTGTTTAAGAGGCAGAAAGTACAAAATAGTTTATACCTGTTTGTTTCTTTCTCACACAGATGCTGCCTGACCGACAATATTTTGCTTCTGTAAATTTTAATCAGTCTGTATTGAAATATACAAAGGTTTTCCCTCCAGGATTCAGGATTGTGATAATTCTGCCAATTTTCCACTATGATCTTCTTCGTCTTTTAATTATCAGCCAAGTCATGCTCGTCAGCTTGTTCTGTAAACTTAGAAATAATGAACATTTATATTCTTTTACTTTTTTCTCTTATCTCATTGTATTTTAAAGCATCTTGTGAAATGCCATCAGTAGCTTGCTTGGAATAGAATGATATTAGCAGAAGTGTTGTGCTTGCCCTGATTAAATTATAAAGAATATCATTCCCAGATCCAGAGGATACATAATACAACATTGTTTAGTAGAATCCTAAGAAGCAGGTTAATAAATAAGAGAATATAATTTGAGGCAATCCAGTTAATTATCTATGCCACCATTAATTTCATGTAGTCACCAATGGAATCTCAATGACTATTTTGTTCCCACCAGATTCAAGCAGCCAGCTTTGAAATGCTAATAAACTTTCAAGTGGAGAAAAATGGGTCATGAATTTTAAGACCACAAGACATAGGAGCAGAATTAGGCCATTCGGCCCATCGAGTCTGCTCTGCCATTCAATCATGGCTGATTTATTTTTCCCTCTCAACCCCATTCTCCTGCCTTCTCCCTGTAACCTTTCATGCCCTTACTAATCAAGAACCTATCAACCTCCGCTTTAAATATACCCAATGACTTAGCCTCCACAGCCGTCTGTTGCAATGAATTCCTCAGATTCACCACTCTCTGACTAAAGAAATTCCTCCTCATTTCTGTTCTAAAGGGACGTTCTTCTATTCTGAGGCTGTGCCCTCTGGTCCTAGACTCTCCCACAACTGGAAACATCCTCCCCATGTCCACTCTATCCAGGCCTTTCAATATTCTGTAGGTTTCAATCAGATTTCCCCCCCCCCCACCATCCTTCTAATCTCCAGCGAGTACAGGCCCAGAGCCATCAAATGCTCCTCATACATTAACCCTTTCATTCCTGGGATCATTCTTATAAATCTCCTCTGGACCCTCTCCAATGTCAGCACATCCTTCCTTAGATATGGGGCCCAAACCTGCTCACAATATCCCAAATGTGGTCTGACCAATGCCTTATAAAGCCTCAGCATTACATCCTTGTTTTTATATACTAGTCCTCTCGAAATGAATGCTAACATTGCATTTGCCTTCCTCACTACTGTCTCAACCTGCAAGTTAACCCTTAGGGAATCCTGCACTAGGACTCCCAAGTCCCCTTGCACCTCCGATTTCTGAATTCACTCCCTACTTAGAAAATAGTTTACACATTTATTCCTTCTACTTAAGTGCATGACTGTACACTTCCCTACACTGTATTCCATCTGCCGCTTCTTTGCCCATTCTCCCAACCTGTCCAAGTGCTTCTGCAGATTCCCTGCTTCCTCAACACTACCTGCCCCTCCACCTATCTTTGTATCATCCACAAACTTGGTCAAAGCCCTCATTTCAGTCATCCAGATCATTAACATATAACCCGAAAATTAGTGGACCCAACACAGACCCCTGCGGAACACCACTAGTCACCGGCAGCCAACCAGAAAAGGCCCCCCTTATTCCCACTCTTTGCCTTCTGCCAGTCAGCCAATCTTCTATCCATGCTAGTACCTTTCCTGTAATATCATGGGCTCCTATCTTGTTTAGCAGCCTCATGTGTGGCACCTTGTCAAAGGCGTTCTGAAAATCCAAGTAATCAACATCCACTGACTCCCCTTTGTCTATCCTGTCTGTTACGTCCTCAGAGGACTCCCAACAGATTTGTCAGGTGAGATCTCCCCTTAAGGAAACCATGCTGACTTCAGCCTATTTTATCATGTGCTTCCAAGTACCCTGGAACCTCATCCTTAATAATGGACTAACATCTTACCAACCACCGAAGTCAGGCTAACTGGCCTATAATTTCCTGTATTTTGCCTCCCTCCCTTCTTAAAGAGTGGAATGACATTTGTGATTTTCCATTCCTCTGGAATGATTCCTGACTCCAGTAATTCTTGAAAGATCACAACTAATATCTCCACAATCTCTTCAGCTACTTCCTTCAGAACCATGGTGTGTAATCCATCTGGTCCAGGTGACTTATCTGCCTTCAGACCTTCCAGTTTCCCAAGCACCTTCTCTTTAGTAATAGCGACTACACTCACTTCCACCCCCTGACTCTCGAATTTCTGGCATGTTGCTGGTGTCTTCCACGGTGAAGACTGATGCAGAATACTTATTCAGTTCGTCCGCCATTTCTTTGTTCCCCATTACTATCTCTCCAGCATCATTTTCCAGCAGTCCGATGTTCAGTCTTGCCTCTCTTTTACTCTTTATATATCTGAAAAAACTTTTGGTGTCCTCTTTTATATTATTGGCTAGCTTACTTTCATATTTCATCTTTTACCCCCTTATTGCTTTTCTAGTTGTCTTCTGTTGGTTTTTAAAAGCTTCCCAATCACTTTTGGGATATTGTATGCCCTCTCCTTTGCTTTTATGCTGTTTTTGACTTCCCTTGTCAGCCACAGTTGCCTCATCCTCCCTTTAGGATGCTTCTTCTTTGGGATGAACTGATCCTGTGTCTTCTGAAATACTCCCAGAAACTCCTGCCATTGCTGCTCTACCATCATCCCTGCTAGGGTCCCCTTCCACTCAACTTTGGCCAGCTCCTCTCTCATGCCTCTGTAGTTACCATTACTCAACTATAATACCGATACATCCAATTTCAGCTTGTCTCTAGCAAACTGCAGGGTGAATTCTATCATATTATGATCACTGCCTCCTAAGGGTTCCTTTACCTTAAGCTCCCTAATCAAATCTGGTTCATTGCACAACACCAAATCCAGAATTGCCTTTTCCCTTGTGGGCTCGACCACAAGCTGCTCTAAAAAGCCACCTCGTAGGCATTCTACAAATTCCTTTTCTTGGAATCCAGTACCAATCTGATTTTCCCCGATCTACCTGCATATTGAAATCCTCCATGATCACCATAACATTGCCCTTTTTACATGCCTTTTCTATCTCCTGTTGTAATTTGTATCCCACATCCTGACTACTATTTGGAGGCCTGTACATAATTCCCATCAGGGTCTTTTTACCCTTGCAGTTTCTTAACTTTACCCATAAGGATTCTACATCTTCTGATCCAATGTCACTTCTTGCTGAGGATTTGATTTCATTTTTTACCAACAAAGCCACCCCACCCCCTCTGCCTACCTGCCTGTCTTTTCGATAGGATGTGTATCATTGGACGTTTGGTTCCCAGCTATGGTCTTCTTTCAACCACGACTCTGATGCCCACAACATCATATCTGCCAATTTCTAACTGCACTGAGCTTATCTACCTCATTTCGAACACTGCATGCATTCAAATATAACACCTTCAGTCTTGTATTCACTACCCTTCCACTCAAATTTGTCTACATGTTGCCTGGAGTTAAATTCTTATCCCTTTCTAAACTTTCTGTCTTATTCTGGAGACTTCAATAACCTCTCTTGCACTCTCCGTCCCTTTTACTTTATTCATGTTCTTCCAATCTTTTGAAACCACCACCTTACTATTGAGTTTAAAACCCTATCCACAGCGCCTAGGTATGCAATTCGCCAGGACCCTGGTCCCAGTGTGGTTCAGGTGGAGCCTATCCCATCGGAATAGCTCCCTCCTTCCTCAATACTGGTGCCAATGTCCCACCAATTCAAACCCACTTCTCCCACACTGATCTTCAAGTCACGCATTTAACTCTCTAATCTAATTTAACCCGTGCCAATTTGCACATGGCTCAGGTAGCAATCCAGAGTTTATTACCTTTTTGGTTCTGCTTGTTAATTTAGTCCCTAGATGCTCAAGTTCCCTCAGCAGAACCACTTTCCTTGTTCTACCTACATCGTTAGTACCCACATGAACCATGAACTGGATCTTTCCCCTCCTATTCCAAATTCCCCTGCTAGTCAGATGAGATGTCCTAAACCCAGGCACCAGGCAGCCAACACAACCTTTGGGTCTCTCAATCCTTGCAACAGAGAATTGTGTCTATTCCCCTGGGTATACTATCCCCAATCACAACTACATTTCTCTTCTCTGCCCCCTCTTGAATGGCTCCCCGAACAACAGTTCAGTTATTCATCCTTCCTACAGCCCCCACTCTCATCCACACAGGGAGCAATCTCAGACCAGTTGGACAAGCTCAAGGGCTGAGGCTCCTCCAGCACTACCTCCTGGATCCCCTTACCTGCCTCACTCACAGTCACACCCTCCTGTCCCTGACCACAGATGAAATTTAAAGTTGTTAATCTAATGGGTGTGACTGCCTCCTGAAACACACCATCCAGGTAACTCTCTCCCTCCCTGATGCATCACAGTGTTAGAAACTCAGATTCCAGGTCATCAACTTTGAGCTTGAGTTCGTCAAGCAACCAACATTTGCTGCAGATGTGGTCACCAGGAACCACAAAGGGGTCCACCAGCTCCCACACCATGCAGCTACAACACATCACCTGATCCTGAATCCCTACTTTATTTAATTGGTTATAATTTGATGACTTTTTATTTAAACACTATAAAAAAAGCCTTACCTGTTCTTACTTGCTACTCACCTGCACTTCCTCACCAAAGCCTCAGAAATCCCACTCCAACACTGGTACACACGCACGCACACAATAGCCACTCTGCTTTACCCTACCTTCCTTTTATTGGCTGAGTTGCCACAGACTTAGCCAATCACACAACTTTTTAAAAAAAACTGCTAGCTCCTCCCCTCTGCTGCTCTGGCTGCTGCAACTGGACAATCTGGCCTGGTTGGCAAGGAGGAATTGTACAATAGAAATTAAGGATAGATTGTGTAAATTTCTGTGTCAATTACTGTTCTGTGGACCTTTCAAAAATATTGGCCCAGAAGGAGAAAGGGGTAGAATTAATTGGTTGAGAATTACAGTGTGTGTGTTTGTATATTTGTGTGTGAGAAAGAGAGACAGAGAGACAAGAATGGGGAGAAAGGGCGAAGGCTACTGGTGAGTCTGATGCAACACATGGACTGATCCAAAGATGACAGTCATGGATGCAAAGGTTATTTCGCTCTAGAGGAGAACCTAATTGGTAAATTGGTTTATTATTGTCGCATTTCATTACAATAGTGCATTAAGGTAATACAAGGTAAAACAATAGTAGAATGCAGAATAAAGTGTTACAGTTGCAGAGAAAGTGGAGTGCAGGTAGACAATAAAGTCCAAGGCCATAATGAAGTAGATTGTGAGATCAAGAGTCAATCTTACCGTACTAGAGGACAGTTCTATGTTCTCATAACAGCAGGATCGTCTTATAACAGAAGCTGTCCTTGAGCCTGGTGGTATGTGCTTTCAGGCTTTTGTATCTTCTGTCCAGTGGGAGGGGGGCAAAGAGAGCATGTCCGGGGTGGGTGGGGTCCTTGATTGTGTTGGATGCTTTATCGAGGTAGGGAAGTATAGACAGAATCCATGGAGGGGAGGCTGGTTTCCGTGATGTGCTGAGCTGTGTCCACAACTCTTGCGGTCAATTTCTCAAATTGCTCCATTTTTTGCGGTCGTGGGCAGAGCAGTTGCCATACCAAGCCATGATGCATCCAGCTAGGATGCTTTCTATGGTTCATTGATAAAAGTTGGTGATGGTCAAAGGGGACATGCCAAATTTCTTTAGCCTCCTCAGGAAGTAGAGTCGCTGGTGAGCTTTCTTGGCCGTGGCGTCTACATGATTGGACCAGGACAGGCTATTGGTGATGTTCACTCCTAGGAACTTAAAGCTCTCAACCTTCTCAACCTTGTCACTTGACGTAGACAGGAGCATGTACACTGCCCCCTTTCCTGAAGTCAATGACCAGCTCTATTGTTTTGTTGATATTGAGGGAAAGGTTGTTGTCATGACAACATGTCACTAGGCTCTCTATCTCCTTCCTGTACTCTGACTTGTCGTTATTTGAGATACAGCCCACTACAGTGGTATCATCTGTGAACTTGTAGATGGAGTTAGAGCAGAATCTGGCCACGTAGTTGTGAGTGTACAGGGAGCAGAGTAGTGGGCTGAGCATGTAGCCTTGTGGGGCACCAGTGTTGAGGATAATCATGCTGGAGGTGTTGCTGCCTATCCTTACTGATTGTGGTCTGTTGGTCAGGAAGTCAAGGATCCAGTTGGAAAGGAAGGTGTTGATTCCCAGGTCTAGGTGTCTGGAGATGAGTTTGCTTGGAATTATAGTATCGAAGACAAAGTTGTAGTCAATAAACAATAGTCTAACATAGGTGCCTTTACTGTCCAGATTCTCCAGAGATGAGTGTAGAGTCAGAGAGATGGCCTCCGCCAGAGACCTGTTTCAGTGGGAGGTGAATTGCAGTGGGTCAAGGTTGCCTGGGAGGCTGGAGTTGATGCGTGCCATGACCAGCCTCTCGAAGCACTTCATGATGGTGGATGTCAGAGCCACCAGTCGGTAGTCATTAAGGCACGTTATCTTGTTTATCTTAGGTACCGGGATGATAGTGGTCTTCTTAAAGCAGGTGGGAACCTCAGATTGAAGCAGGGAGTGGTCAAAAATGTCTGCAAACACCCACACCAGCTGATCTTCACAGGATCTAAGGACATGGACAGGGACACCATCCGGGCCAGATGCTTTTTGCGGGTTCACTCTCCAAAAGACTGATCTTGCTTCTGCCACGGTGACTGTGGGTTCAGGTGCATTAGAGGCTGTCAGGGCAGGTGGTGACTTTCCAATCCCCTTCTGTTCAAAACGTGCATAGAATGTGTTATGCTCATCGGGAAGGGATGCGCTGTTGTCAGTGATGCCGCCTGACTTCATTTTTTAGCCCATTATAGCATGTAAGCCCTGCCCCAACTGATGGCTGGTCTGGGACTGGTATTGTCTCTTGGCATCCCTGATAGCTTTACAGAGGTTGTATCTTAATTTCTTGTAGATCTGTCTTCTATCCAAAGCACAATGGGGAATATGGCATATGAGCTGAGCTTTGTTGGCCACTGATGTGTCAAGTGTTGCTTGCTTTGAATAAGGCACAATCACTGTCATCCATACCATTCATATTTAAGGATAAAAGGCATGATACCCATAGAACACAGAATCTGGGCCCACTGATCCTTTTTATTGATGTCAATGACCAGCACTTGGATGACGGAGGCAGAATTCAAGGGTTTTGAGATGACACAAAACTCAAAACTGGACTGTCGATGAAAAGGATAGTCATAGATTTAAGCAAGACTATAGACAGACACATGAAATGAGTAAACATGAGGAGTTTAGATTTAATACAGATAAATGTGAAATGATGCATTGTAACAGGAAGAATGAAGAGAGACACAATGAAACAAGTGAATCAATTTTAAAGTGCTGGAGAAACAAAGGCCTTGGGATTCACACACCTAAAGCTTAGAAAATAGGTAGAAAAATGGGATGAGGCCCTACAGGCAGATAGTAAGGAGTTAAGAAAGAAATTAAGAAACAGACCACAAAAAGTAGTACTCTCTACAGTCAGCATAGAAATAGTGAACTCTGTGGCTGGAGAGATAGTACAGGAGGGACGGCTTGATTCTTGGGGTATTGGGACTGGTTCTGGGGAACTGGTACAGTCCAAGTGGGTTGCCTCTCAATAGTCTGGCACCAGTGTCCTCCTGGTGGGGGTATTTTTGAGTGCTGTGAGGAAGGGTTTTCATTAACTTGGCAGGGGGAATGGGAAGCAGAGCATCGAAGCAAAAAGGAGGAAAGAAGATCTGGAAATGGAAGGCAGAAGTTTAGTTAGAGAGTTTGGAAGGCAGCGCAGACAAAGGTTTGAAAATTGGTTAAAAAGCAGAGCTAAAATACCTAAATGTAAAGAGTACAGTGAATAAGGCAGGTGAGCTCAGGAGACTGATAGACATGTAAAAGTATACCTCAGAGATTACTGAACTATAACTTAAAAAGGGTCAGGAATTGTGGCATCCAGATGACTCAGCTGTGAGGTAATTCACACTGCTCTTCTTATTGCTGTGGGCTTGCACCTCCGAATTGTGCCCTGAGGAAAAATGCTTAACATTTATAAATGCCATCTCCACTCAGGCAGCAATTCTGCATACTACCCTCAAATGTTGTCCAGTGCATCAAATAGCTTTGCATACATTTTCTCATTGATCAGTCAGTGCTCTAAGCAATCCCACAGTGCCTGATTTGAAAATGCCCAAAAATTGGGCTATTTTGCCAGTTTCTTCAGCCTATCTACCAATATTCACCAATCATTCCCTCGGGTCCCTGGTTGCATGTGCCTTTTGAAAATCTCTGATGGTACTGAATTAAAATGTCCCTTCAGGGTTTTCAATATATCCTCACGTGAGATCTCATCCATAGTTTATGGCACCAGCAGAGTCACTAATATCACCTTTGCCTCTGAGCTACCGCCAACAAAAATGACACATTAATTTTTGCAAATGGCCACATTTCTGTGTCCTTCACCGGGACAATATTGTCTGCCCTCAGGAATATTTCAAGTTCAAGTTTATTGTCATAGGCAAACATACACAGGGTATAAATGCCATGAAAATTAGCTTTTTGCAGCAGCACAGTACATTACAAACATGACAAATATAAGTTAACATAAAATGACATTAACATAATGCATATATAACTTTACACATGCGCAAAAAAAAAACAATATAAACATGATGACACTACATAACTCCACCTACTTCTTCCATATTGAGGACAAACAATTGAGACAGCTTGTATCTCTCAAGCTCCCCAATGTATTTTGCCATAGCTGCTGCCTGCCATCATCACTACTGTCTTGGAAACCCCTTCATCTACTGTTTTGAAGGTTGAGAGGTTGCTGCTAGTTCCTTAAGCAGTAACCTCTCAACCTTGTTACTATAGCACCTGTAGGCTCTTTAGTGTTGCAATCGACAGAGGTAAAAATATCAATAAAATATCCTTTATTTTCAACTTTCAACTAACAATGGTGTCAGGCACAACAACATATTAAAAGTAATATCATATGGGTTGCTCACTTTCGAAAAGTACATTTACACAACCTGAATGGCAGCTAAATGTTCCCAGTTACAAAGATATTAGATGAAATGGAGAAGGGAATTGGAAAAGGAGCTCAGAATGCAATAATGGTTTAAGAAAAACAAATGCGATTGAGAGAAAAGATAATTTGTTGGAGGAATCATCAAGTGAGGCTTTAAGAACTGAATGAAATACGAACAGTCACTAAGAAAAACAGAAGGCAAATTTCTGATGTGTCAAAGCAAGGAGCAGTAACAGTGGAAAATTCAATCACCCGAATGTAAAAGGGATACAATCAGTGTACCAAAAGTAGAGGGCATAGAATTCCTAAATTTCATTCCATAGAGCCCTTTTCTAGCTAGCGAGGGGGAAAGGGAATTCTGGATTTAGTTTTAGGGAATGAAACTAGGCAGGTGGAAGGAGGAATACTGGGAGACCTTTTTTATGGTAGTGATGCTAATTGCATTAGATTTGGTAAAGTTATGCAAAGTTATAAAATCGTACTGAGAGGTTCTAAAATCCATACAATGGCTAACGTTACAAGTCTAAAAAATGATTTAGCAAGAGGGGACTGGAAACAATTAGGTAATCTGTGATGCTGTCAATCTAAAATGCAAACCAATCCCAAATAAATGAGAAGCACCAAGTAAAGATTTTGAAGGGGTGCAGGATAAACAGTTCCCATAAAAATAAACGATGGGAACTGCCAAATCTAGAGCCCCCTGGATGATAACATGCATGGAGAGACAGATAAGACATAAGAGAGAAACTTATATACGGTATCAGGCACCAAGAGTTCAATACTGCAGAGAGATCTGATGAATATTAAAAGTGTTGGGAAAATATTAAAAGGGAAAGTAAGAGACCAAAGAGGGGGGAATGAAAAAAATACTGACATGTAAAATCTAAGAAAATGTAAAGGTGATTTAAGTACATAAAGAACAAGAGAATATCTATGGAAAGAGAGAGTACTATTAGGGACAAGAAAAGTAATGTGAAAGTCGAGGAAGTGGATAAAGCCGGATTGAAATCTGTCCCAGACTGCCAGAAGTGAGGTCGAAAACAGTGGAGAGTCCAGCATTTTCCAATTCTTTTGGCAACAGCAAAGGTACCAGCAATGGAGGACAGTTAACATTATACTGTTATTTCAAGAGGGAGGACGGGAATAATGGATAAACTGAGTAATTGCAGGAATAAAGGGAAGTAGGTGGGGAATGGATAGGTGGGTCATGAGGGTGGGGGAAGGGGAAAGAGAGGGGGGAAGGGGGCCTCAGGAATAAGGGAAGACAAAGGAGAAACAAAAAGAAAAAAAGAGGCGGGGAGAAGAGAGGAGGGGTTACCAGAAGTTGGAGAAATCAATGTTGAGGCCGTCAGGTTAGAGACCACCAAGGCGAAATATGAGGCGTTGTTCCTCCAACCTGTGTCTGGCCTCAATGTGGCAGTAGAGGAGGCCGTGGATAGACACGTCTGTATGGGAGTGGGGTGTGGAATTGAAGTGGATGGCCACCGGGAGATCCTTGCTTTTGTGGCGGACGGAGCGGAGGTGCTCGATGAAGTGGTCACCCAATCTGCGTCAGGTCTCACCGTTGTAGAGGAGGCTGCACCGGTAGCACTGGATGCAATAAATGACACTATTGGATTCACAGGTGAAGTGCTGCCTCACCTGGAAGGACTGGCTAGGGCCCTGAATGGAGATGAGGGAGGAGGTGTAGGGAAGATGTAGCACTTACGGCGGTTGAAGGGACAAGTGCCAGGAGGGTCATTTGAGGGAAGGGACAAGTGGATAAGGGAGTCACGGAAAGAGCAATCCCTACGGAAAGCGGGGGGGGGGGGGGGGGTAAGGGGAAGGTGTCCCTGGTGGTGGGATCCTGTTGGAGGTGGTGGAAGTTGCGGAGAATGATATGTCGGATGTGGAGGCTCGTGGGGTGGTAGGTGAGGACAAGGGGAACTCTGTCCCTGTTACGTGGGGGGGGGGGGGGGAATGCGATGATGTGCGGGAAATGGAGGAGATGGGGGTGAGGGCTGCTTTGATGGTGGTGGAAGGGAAACTCTGTTTATTGAAGAAGGAGGACATCTCGGATGTCCTGGAGTGGAAAGCCTCATCATGGGAACAGATGCAGTGGAGACAGAGGATCTGGGAGAAGGGGATGGCATCCTTGCAAGTGACTGGGTGGGAAGAGGTGTAGTCAAGCTAACTGTGGGAGTCAGCAAGTTTGTAGAAGATGTCTGTGGTTAATCTGTCTCCGGAGATGGAGACAGAGAGAACCAGAAGGGGGAGAGTGGTGTCAGAGATGGACCATGTAAATTTGAGGGCAGGGTGGAAGTTGGAGGCAAAGTTGATGAAATTGATGAGCTCAGCATGGGCGCAGGAAGCGGCACCAATGCAGCCGTCAATGTAGCGGAGAAGGAGTTGGGGAGCGTTACTGGTGTAGGCTTGGAACATGGACTGGTCCACGCAGCCAATGAAAAGACAGGCATAGCTGGGGCCCATGTGAGTGCCCATGGTTACACCTTTAGTTTTCAGAAAGTGGGTGGAGCCGAAAGAGAAGGTGTTGAGGGTGAGTACCAGTTCTGCCAGACGGAGGAGGGTGGCAGTGGAGGGGAACTGGTTGGGTCTGTTGTCGAGAGAGAAGCGGAGAGACTTAAGGCCTTCCTGATGGGGGATGGGCTCACCGGGGCAGTTGGGTTTGTGGATCTTTGGTAGGAGGTAGAAACGGGCAGTGCGGGGTAGGGGAACTATGACGTTGGAAGCATTGGAGGGGAGATTGCCGGAGGTGATGAGGTCAGTGATAGTGCGGGAGACAATGACCTGATGCTCCTTGGTCGGGGTCAAGGTTGACTTCTGTGAGTGTGACATTTACACAGAGGATCTACATGACCCACACAATCTGTTTTTTGATTAAATTTATGTGCACAATTTTAATAACTGCACTTGCCCATTAGTACTTGCCTGAATCTTTATCATTAAGAGTGATGTTTTCTGTGGAAGATAATGGTACAATGCCGATGGCCAGAAAGGTAGGGGTTGCTGCTACTGATTTCACTGGATGATTGCATGTGCTGAAGAAGAATGAAATGTGCTTAGTAAGATCACTCAGGTCACAATAACAATGACAAACTATTTATTTCACCCTTTCAAACTTGAGGAAGAAAAGGGAATTTTAAACATGAGGGAATTTCACTGTGTCAGTATCTAAGCTATAGGTTCCCCGAATACAGCAAATACCAAAACATAGTAAAGGTCTGTAAAGGAATCCACTAATTTTCTTCCTTGAACTTAAAGGGAAGGCAATTCTAGGGATTCCTTTGATAGTGCATTCTGACTCACTATTCCCAGGAAACTCAGGTACCATTGAACAACAATCTGTCCTGCAAGTAGCACCTCTGATTCAAAGTACAACACAGGAATTACATCCTCTTGTAACTAAGAGCAATAATCAGCCTAGATTCCCTCCAGAACTCCTTTTTATTTTACTGTTGCTTTCTAGATTGCTCAATGCACATCTGGATTATTGAAGCAGGGTTTTTAATATTTTCTGTTTTAATCAATTGCCCTCAGGATTATTCAAGCCGTGATACTGACAATGAATTTCTTTGTACTAAAATCCTTCACATTTGCGTTAAAAATATTGAGTTCACAAGGTTTTTTTTTCTCTTAACCTCCTAACTTAAAATACTTCCTTCTAATCTGTAAATGTATTTCAACATGTACATAGAACAGCACAAAAATTCAAAATGTGCACTCATTCTTCATCTGAAGGCTTCAGCATTTCCAGCACATCAGCACTCCTCGCTGACAATCAAAGGCACACCTCAAAGATGTGTGCTTAGCCCACTGCTCTACTCTCTCTACACTCAAGACAGTGTGGCTCAGCACAGCTCAAGAGCCATCTATAAATTCATCGATGACACCACTGGTGTTGGTAGAATCTCAGATGGTGATGAGGAGGCGTACAGGAGTGGGATAGATCAGCTGGTTGAGTAGTCTCACAACAACAACCTCGCACTTAACATCAGCAAGACCAAGGAATTGACAGTGGACTTCAGGAAGGGGAAGTCAGGAGAACACACACCAGTCCTCTTTGATGGGTCAGTGGTGGAAAGGGTGAGCAGCTTCAAGTTCCTGGGCGTCAACATCTCAGAGGATCTATCCTGGGCAAAACATATTGATGCAATCACGAAGAAGGCACACAAGCGGCTCTATTTCATTAGGGGTTTGAGGAGATTTGGTATGTCACCAAATAGATGTACGGTGGAGAGCATTCTGACTGGTTGCATCACAGCCTGGTATGGAGGCGCCAATATACAGGATCACAAGAGGCTGCAGAGGGTCATAGATTCAGCCAGCTCCATCACAAGCACAACCCTCCCCATCATTGAGGACATCTTCAAGAGGCAGTGCCTCAAGAAGACAGCATCCATCACTAAGGACCCACATCATCCAGGACATGCCCTCTTTTCATTACTACCATTGAGGAGGAGGTACAGGAGTCTGAAGACCCACACTCAACAATTTAGGAACAGCTTCTTCCTCTCCGCCATCAGACTTCTGAATGGTCCATGAACCCATGAGCACGACTTTGTGATTCCTTTTTTTGCACTATTTATTTATTCTGCAATTTATAGTCATTTTATGTCTTTGCACTGTACTGCTGCCACAAAACAACAAATTTCACGACATATAAGTCAGTGATAATAAACCTGATTCTGATTCTGATTCTGAAAGCCAGCATCTCCAAGGGAAAGAAAGACTTCAATTTTGTCCTGTTTCAACGTAACTACTCAGGTGTCCTTATCCTTAATTTAACAGCTTCATTTACAAGAGGACTCAACATGGTTTCCACTGCTAACTAGAAATCTGTGATTTGAAAGTCAATCATACCCTTAAAGATGTACCTGGATGAGTGTAAACAGTTGCTCTCATTGGGAACAATTACGCATTCCTTCGCATTTTACATACAGGCATGCACAGCTGTAAAAAGTTCTCACTGACTTAACTAAGGTTTGTCAACCATTTCCTGTAAGATCTACTTAATGAAAACCTAGCTAATCAATCCTGACCCATAAACATCTGTCATAGTCCAATAAACAGTCTGCTAAAGGAACTCAGTGGGTCCAGCAGATTGGAGAGCATGTCTTATGAGGATAGGTTGAGTGAGCTGGGGCTTTTCTCTTTGGAGAGAAGGAGGATGAGAGGTGACTTAATAGAGGTGTACAAGATGATAAGAGGAATAGATCGAGTGGACAGTCAGAGACTTTTTCCCAGGGCAAAAATGGCTAATGCGAGGGGGCATAATTTTAGGGTGATTGGAGGAAGGTATAGGGGGCACGTCAGAGGTAAGTATTTTACACAGAGAGTGGTGGGTGCGTGGAATGCACTGCTGGCAGAGGTGTGGAGGCAGATGCATTAGGGACATTTAAGAAACTCTTAGATAGGCACATGACTGATAGAAAAATGGAGGGCTATGTAGGAGGGAAGGGTTAGATAGATCTTAGAGTAGGATAAAATGTTGGCACAACGTGGTGGGCCGAAAGGCCTTTACTGTGCTGTATTGTTCTATGTTTTATGTGGTAGCGGGGGGGAGGAAAGAATTGTCGACGTTTCAGGTCGAAACCCTTCATCAGGGTCCACATATTCTAAATGGTAAACCTTCTTCAGTTGCATCAATGCCATCCCGTATTTTGGTTTATTTCTTTACATCAGAACCATTTGTTGACTCTTCTCAACAATGCTAACATGTATTAACTTGGTACTGAAATATCACCAGTGTGCCATGAATGCAGCTTTTCAGAACACAAGAAGGTTCATTTGCAATATACCCTTCAGTGCTTTTGCCTGCTCTGTCCATTGTAAACACATTGCTTATGCTTCAGTCTTTGCTGCAGAATCAAATATCATTAAAATGATTTATTAGTACATTAGAAGATAATTAAGGCACTAGATAATAACTGATCTGACTGTTTTCTCATCTTCAATTGGCAATTCAGAAAGATCACATTAAGCAAAACTGGCATGAATCATTCAGCACTTCAATAAATTTTAGACATTATGAACCAACTCTCACAATTGCATGTAGTAAGTGCAATTTCCAGAGTTTTAAAATGTTGTTAGTTTTTCTGAATCATCCAGGATATATCAAGGTTCTCTTGAACGTAGGATGCCTTTAAAAGGACATAATATTCTGATATCTCACCAACATTTATGTATGATTAAAATAACTTCTTCAGATAACAATTCCACTCATAAATTGCATGAATATGTCAACATGCAGACTGGAAATTCTCTTCAGCCATTTGGGCAGAAAATTAATCTTCCTTCAGCATAAGATGTTTCAGATTTCTGCTCATATATCTTCATAGATTGGACAATAGCTTCTCAATTGAGATTCTTGACTTTGACATTTTCTTTCACCTCAGATAGAGTTCTCATCCCCCTTACATTTCTAAAGCATGTCAAATATTTTACCTCGCTCAAATACTGTTGACCATCAATAAGATTTAAACTGATCTGGCCCTTTTCTCTAATCGCAACATTGGTCCAGTATAGTTTTATCAGGCAGTTGGCTGACTTCTGATGTAAAACATTTGGCTATTATTTACAGATTAATCCTCATAATTTTGAATCAAGAATCTGGAGCTGAGTGCTCTCAAGACAAGGAAAAAGAAAAACTCTCCTGTAGTTTACTTACAGTGGATGTCTCCTAAGCAAGTTTTCCCAAACTAACTGCATGATTCATGTACAGGCTTGTCAAGATACTTTTGACTTAATTTGAATGTATTTGGTAGAATATGCAGTAAATTACCAGTCTGATCATTTTGAGAGTGTTTTTATTTTCTCAGTGGTACTGCTAAAATAGTGTAATTTAATTCTGTAGAATGGGGATCTTAGTCTAAAACCACAGTGGTTTATTTGCAATTTGCTCAATTACATATTATGCCTAAATATGTAAAAAATTACTCAGATGACTGGTCACAAAATGAGAAATGACAGAATCAACAATGAACTCAGTTATTTGGTGTGAAGTTCAACTAATCATAAAGCATGCTTGCTGTAAACACCAATGAAACATTAAGCCTTGTCAAACAAAAGAAGTAACTGAATTTTAAGGATGTACATAATTATCACAGAACAATTTCTCTGGTCCTAAAAACATAATTTTACATGTTTGGAATTGCTGTCCCACAGAACAAATTGTAAAGTTATGTCTTTTTTAACTTTTGTATTTTGCTATTTCAGTTTTTCCCTTACTTCCTTGTGTACATCACAATATTTATTGTAATTGAATCATAGTTCATTCAAAGCTTATGGCCATGGTTGACTATGTAACTCAACATATTGTTTCATCACCACCCTTCAGGTACATGTCAATCAACATCTCCTTGCTCCAGTGATAGCATATGTAAAACTGACGGAATTCTTTGATGTGCTTGGATCTAGCCTTTTAGATCTATTGTGCTCTACTCAGGCGCCCTGCAATTACTGACACAGTCTCAAAAGCCTCTTCCATATCTACCAGCAAACACTTCATCACATCCCCTAATCTAATGTTTAAGGGATAGTATCCAGTTTCTATAAGGGGAACAGTGCAATCAAACCAGAAAAATGATTAGCAATCATGAAATCTTGAGTTGTATGTGGCAATAAGAATAATGATCTTGAAACTTAATGTTGCTCTGACACTTCTAAGGTGTCAAAGTATCCAAAATGAAGGGAATTGTATGCCTATCAGTGCCAGAGATGCACTGTTTACCATGGTGGTATTAGCATCAGTGATGTTCAGAGCCCACACCTGAAATGAGCATTAGTCCCTCAGCACATCAAATAAGAGGCCTAATACCTGGTCAGGGCAACTTGATAAAACCAGCCTAACCTAAAAGCAGCCAACATTAAAGAATATTTGATCTGCATGCACCTTTACCAGAGGCCCTTGATGGAAATGCCACCAAAATATAAATTTCATATGAATTTGAAGCAGTAGGTTCATGGGTTGACTCTTTTAGGCTCTATTGAAACCATGGACTGCTTCCTCCCTTCCTCTTGGTCATTATCTCCTTGCTGATTTGTTACCCCTGCCGCGCCCCCCCCCCCCACCACACCTCCCCCGCTCATCACTCCTGTTAGTTCATTCATCTCTTGCAATCATTTTCCCCATCCTCCAAAGATCAAGTGAGAGCCACTGCTGGCATCACAGATAGCTTAAAATTAAACTTCAATGATACCCAGCCAGTATCTGCATGCAAGTTAAAAATTAGATGAAAACAAAATGCTGGAAATCCAAAACAGACCATGAATCATCTGTGAAGAGAGAAATATATTTAACATTTTAGCTTGATAACCTTTTTTTTTCTCTGGATTGCTGTAAATGAGCTCCAAGGCCTAGAAGAGGCTGGGTTAATGCAAGGTTTGATCACTACTCTCAGAGTGCATGGGCAGGTAGGCACATCATTTCCTAGCCAACTGTTTCATAAAGTCAACATATAGAAATTAGACTCCAGTGACTTTTTGGATCCCTAGGATTCATCTTTGATCACTTAATTGCCAAGGATACCAGTTTGAAAACCTAGCAGGAATCATAGATTTATCAATTTCCTGAGTTAACTCTGTCAGGCAGTGGCCTTCAGATACATTCTTTCTCGAAAACTGATGTATATTCTGTTTCTCAGTATTCAGTGAATGAAACGTTACTTTTAGAAACAGACTATGTATATCTAATATATTTCCAGTTGCTGGAGCTCTTCAATTCCTTGTCAACTTTTATTACTTTAATCATATATAGAAAGATATGTATTTTTTAAACTAGATGGATTTAAAATGGGAACTATCTTTCCTCATGAGACTTGCAGGTGAAATAAGGTCTGAATTTCTGCAAGAAAAGGTGATTAATCATATAAGGGGCAAGTGATATGGTGTCACAAGGTTTAGTTGTTTTTGTGTATGTAGGACATGTAGTCCCTTGCTTAGATGCCTCTACATCCTGAAACTGTCAGAAGTACGTCCCAAATTAGAACCATAGAACCATAGAACAATACGGCACAATACAGGCCCTTCGGCTCACCATGTTGTGCCGCCCTTCAAACCACACCTATGACTATCTAACCCCTTCCTCCCACATATCCCTCTATCTTAAATTCCTCCATATGCTTATCTAACAATCTCTTGAACTTGTCCAATGTATCAGCCTCCACCACCACCCCAGGCAGCGCATTCCGTGCACCAACCACTCTTTGGGTGAAAAACCTCCCTCTGACATCACCCTTGAACTTCCCACCCAATACCTTAAAGCCATGTCCTCTTGTTTTGAGCATTGGTGCCCTGGGAAAGAGGCGCTGGCTGTCCACTCTATCTATTCCTCTCAATATCTTGTAGACCTCTATCATGTCTCCCCTCATCCTCCTTCTCTCCAATGAGAACAGCCCCAGCTCCTTTAGTCTCTCCTCATAATCCATACTCTCCAATCCAGGCAGCATCCTGGTAAATCTCCTCTGCACCCTTTCCAATGCCTCCACATCCTTCCTATAATGAGGCGACCAGAACTGGACACAGTACTCCAAGTGTGGCCTAACCAGAGTTTTGTAAAGCTGCATCATCACTTCGTGGCTCCTAAACTCGATCCCCCAACTTATGAAAGCTAACATCCCATAAGCTTTCTTAACCACCCTATCCACCTGCGAGGCAACTTTCAGTGATCTGTGGATTTGAATCCCCAGATCCCTCTGCTCCTCTACACTGTCCAGAATCCTGCCATTTACCTTGTACTCCACCTTGGAGTTTGTCCTTCCAAAGTGGACCACCTCACACTTCTCTTGATTGAACTCCATCTGCCACTTGTCAGCCCAGCTCTGCATCCTATCAATATCCCTCTGCAAGCTTCTACAGCCCTCCACACTATCCACAACACCACTGATCTTTGTGTCATCTGCAAACTTGCTAACCCAGCTTTCCACCCCCTCATCTAAGTCGTTAATAAATATCACAAAAAGTAGAGGTCCCAGAACTGATCCCTGCGGGACACCACTGGTCACAGCCCTCCAATATGAATGCACTCCCTCCACCACAACCCTCTGCTTTCTACAGGCTAGCCAATTTTGAATCCACACAGCCAAGCTTCTCCAGATCCCTTGGTCTCTGACCTTCTGAAGAAGCCTACCATGCGGAACCTTGTCAAACGCCTTACTAAAATACATGTAGACCACATCCACTGCACTACCCTCATCAATCTTCCTGGTCACCTCCTCAAAGAACCCTATCAGGCTTGTGAGGCAAGATCTTCCCTTCAGAAAACCATGCTGGCTGTCCCTAATCAGTCCATGTTTCTCCAAGTGCTTATAGATCCTATCTCTTAGAATTCTTTCCAACAGCTTACCCACCACAGACGTAAGGCTCACCGGTCTGTAATTCCCTGGACTATCCCTACTACCTTTTTTGAATAAGGGGACAACATTTGCCACCCTCCAATCCTCCGGTACCATCCCCGTTGACAACGAGGACTCAAAGATCCTAACCAACGGTTCAGCAATCTCCTCCCTCGCCTCACGAAGCAGCCTGGGGGGTATTCTGTCAGGCCCCAGGGACTTATCTGTCCTAATATTTTCTAACAACTCCATCACATCCATCACATCCTCTCTCTTAATATCTACATACTCCAGAACATTGCTCTCACCTACACTGTTCTCAGCATCATCAAGACCCCTCTCCTTGGTGAATACTGAAGAGAAGTATTCATTGAGAACCTCACCCACTTCCACAGCTTCCAGGCACATCCTCCCACCTTTGTCTTTAATCGGACCTACCTTTACCCTAGCCATCCTTCTGCTCTTTATGTACGAGAAAAAAGCCTTGGGATTCTCCTTAACCCTGCTTGCCAAAGCCTTTTCATGTCCCCTTCTCACTCTCCTCAGCCCTTTCTTAAGTTCCTTCCTTTCTACTCTGTATACCTCACGAGCCCTGTCAGATCCTTGCTGCTTACACCTTATGTATGCTGCCCTCTTCTTCCTAACTAATTTTTCCATCTCTCTCATCACCCACGGTTCCTTCACCCTACCCTTCCTTCTCCGCTTCACTGGGACAAATTTATCCCTAACATCCTGCAAAAGATCCCTGAACATTGACCACATCTCCATAGTACATTTCCCTTCAAAAATGTCACCCCAATTTACCCTCCCAAGTTCTCGTCTTATAGCCTCATAATTCGCCTTCCCCCAATTAAATATCTTCCTGTCCTCTTTGCTCCTATCCCTGTCCATGACAATTCTAAGGGTTATGGAGCAATGGTCACTGCCCCCCAAATGCTCACCCACCGATAGATCTGTCACCTGACCCGGTTCATTACCTAAAACTAGATCTAATACGGCATTCCCTGGAGTCCGCCTGTCAACATACTGCATCAGGAATCCATCCTGGACACACTTAACAAACTGCGCCCCATCTAAACCCTTGGCACTAAGTAGGTGCCAATCGATATTTGGATAGTTGAAGTCTCCCATTATAATAACCCTTATAATTAACTCCAGCTTGTCCTAAACACAACACTATCAACAGCACAATAACACCTACCAAAACCCCTCCCACTACCCTGATCACTCACTCTATTCATCATGGGTCTGCACAAGTTTCTCTCACTTTTACTAAGCTTAAACTATTTGTCTTCTCCATCAAATCTTTCCAAGGTTTAATCCCATTCAATCTCTGCAACTGCTGGCAACATTCTATTTCCTTCTACAGCCTCCACCGACTTTCTTGTGCAGTTCTCTGTCCTTTAATCATCTCCATTGATATTTGAATCTTTAAACATCAGAGGAGGTTCCACCTTACACTTTTCAGCTGCTTCTGTCATCAACTTTGAAAAGGTTATCAAACACTTTTGGTCAATCCCCCTAATTTATTTCTCCATGATATCACATATATTCCTGCAATTAGTAAAGTATTTTTCCCTTTCCCTCCTATAAAGCATCTTGGATAATTTTCTAATCATATGTAACTCATAAATACATCACTAAATAACGGTCTGTATCCAGGGCCTCTTGGAGTGGAAAAGTATTAACCAATCTTTTTAGTTCTTCCCTTCCCAATATACAGGAACCAAACAGTCTTTCCAGGAGAAGCAGTGATAGACTTTCTTCCAATGTAGTGTACTGCACTTGGTGCTCACAATGTGGTCTTCTCAGTGTTGGAGAAACCAAACACAGATTGGCTGATTCCTTTGCAGAACACATTGTATTCATCTGCAGGCGTGATCCTGAGCTTCCAGTTACCTGTGACTCTGATTTGCCATCCTACTTCCATTTTTATCTACCTGTGTGTGGGTCTCCTGCACTGTTATAATGAGACCCAACTTAAGCTTGAGGAACAACACCTCATCTTCCATCTGGGCACATTGCAGCCTTTTGAATTCAATACTGAATTCAACAACTTCAGGTAACTCACTTTCTCTGTTTGTATCAGAGCTCTAGTTTGCTGATTTTCAAAGATATGAAAGCTTTAGTTAACTTTGTCGTTTATCGAAACCAATCATATTTCTAGATTTCCTCCACAAAATTCCTAGGTCTTATAAGGTCACAGTCATGTGAAAATCTCATGAAAATTTTTAATAAATATGAAATAATTTATTACATTGAGAAAACTTCTTGAGGTACTAGTGAATGATACATACGGCACCATCTCTGTTCTTCCAACTTGTTTCTGTGCATTTTTCTGTCCTTAATCAGTAGTTTGAGATAAATAATTACCTCACTGCCTTTTGTTTCATCTCTTGAAAAGATCAGTTGTAAATTGTGGCAATCTATACTTTACCCATAAACCCACTATATTTTAGTAATGGGGTAACTAAACTATCTTAACAGCTAACTGTTTTGAATGTAGAGGAAAAGTTATCAAAGGCCAACGATTAATTTGAAGTACTGGTGATTGTGAAAGAGTATTGCAAGCACAAGAAGAAAACAGTGAAAGTACAGGAAGGATTGTTACAACATGAGTGCAGCTGTGAAACTGAAAATAATGTGGCATTGGTGGTAGCATGAGGAAACTCTGTGGAAATGCAAAATGGAGAAGAAGATAAACAACTTGAACATGTGCATGAGTTGACAGATAGAGGGTTATAGATAATGGCATAAGTGAATGGGGGTACAACTGATCTAGCCCATAATTCTCGCCATACTCTAAATTTTGAAGAAAATGGCAATCATAGATGAATTCATTAATGCTTTTCAATTGGTGTTGAGGTGAGGTGTCGCATGCTAGAAGCCTGCCCCAGCACTGCCCTGAAGGCTAACACTATCAAAGCATGTTTCACTGCCTTTTATGCTTCTCATGATAAAAGTTACATCGAAACATAGAAAAACTACAGCACAATTCAGGCCCTTCAGCCCACAAAGCTGTGCCAAACATGTCCCTACCCTAGAAATTACTAGGCTTACCCATAGCCCTCTATTTTTCTCAGCTCCATGTACCTATCCAACAGTCTCTTAAAAGACCCTATCGTATCCACTTCCACCACCATTTCTGGCAGCCCATTCCATGCACTCACCACTCTCTGAGTAAAAAACCTACCCCTGACATCCCCTCATCCAGGTCGTTTATAAAAATCACAAAGAGCAAGGGTCCCAGTACAGATCCCTGAGGTACACCATTGGTCACCGACCTCCACGCAGAATACGACCTTTCAACAACCACTCTTTGCCTTCTGTGGGCCAGCCAGTTCTGGATCCACATTGCAATGCCCCCTTGGATCCCATGCCTCCTTACTTTCTCAATAAGCCTTGCATGGTGTACCTTATCAAATGCCTTGCTGGAATCCATATACACTACATCTACTACTCTCCCTTCATCAATGAGTTTAGTCACATCCTCAAAAAATTCAATCAGGCTTGTAAGGTGGGACCTGCCCTTGACAAAGCCATGCTGACTATTCCTAATCATATTATACCTCTCCAAATGTTCATAAATCCTGCCTCCCAGGATCTTCTCCATTAGCTTACCAACCACAGAGGTAAGACTCACCGGTCTATAACTCCCTGGGCTATCCCTACTCCCTTTCTTGAAAAAGGGAACAACATCTGCAACCCTCCAGTCTTCCGGAACCTCTCCCGTCTCCATCAATGATGAAAAGATCATCGTCAGAGGGTCCGCAATCTCCTCCCTCACCTCCCATGGCAGCCTGGGGTACATCTCATCCGGTCCCGGCAACTTATCCAACTTGATGCTTTCCAAAAGTTTCAGCACCTGCTCTTTCCTAATATCTACATGTTCAAGCTTTTCAGCCCACTGCAAGTCCCCACTACAATCCCCCAGATCTTTTTCCATAGTGAATACTGATGTAAAGTATTCATTTAAGTACCTCTGCTATTTCTTCCGGATCCATACACACTTTCCCACTGCTGCATTTGATAGGCCCCATTCTTTCGCATTTTATCCTCTTGCTCTTCACATACTTGTAGAATGCCTTGGGGTTTTCCTTAATCCTGCCCACCAAGGCCTTCTCATGCCCCCTTCTGGCTCTCCTAATCTCCTTCTTAAGCTCCTTCCTATTAGCCTTATACTCTTCCAGATCTCTAACATTACCTAGCTCTCTGTACCTTTTGTAAGCTTTTCTTTTCCTTTTGACTAGATTTATTATAGCCTTTGTACACCACGGTTCCTGTAACCTCTCGTGACTCCCCTGTCTCATTGGAACATGCCTATGCAGAACTCTACACAAATATCCCCTGAGTATTTGCCACATTTCTTCCATACTTTTCCCTGAGAACATCTGTTCCCAATTTAATCTTCCAATTTCCTGCTGGAGAGCCTCATAATTCCCTTTACTCCAAGTAAACGCCTTTCTAGTCTGTCTGTTCCTATCTCTCTCCAGTGCTAACGTAAAGGAGATAGAATTATGATCACTATCACCAAAATGTTCACCCACTGAGAGATCTGACACCTGACCAGGTTCATTTCCCAACACCAAATCAAGCACAGCCTCTCCTCTTGTAGGCCTATCTACATATTGTGTCAAGAATCCTTCCTGAACACACTTAACAAACTCCACCCCATCTAAACCCCTCACTGTCTGGAGATGCCAATCGACGTTTGGGAAATTAAAATCCCCCATCACAACAACTCTGTTATTCTCACACCTTTCTAGGATCTGCTTCCCTATCTGCTCCTCAATATCCCTGTTACTATTGGGCAGCCTATAAAAAACACCCAGTAAAGTTATTGACCCCTTCCTGTTCCTAACCTCCACCCACAGAGACTCCGTAAACAGTCCCTCCACGACGTCCACCTTTTCCGCAGCTGTGACACTATCTCTAATCAAAGTGCCACTCCCCCACCTCTTTTGCCTCCCTCCCTGTCCTTTCTGAAACATCTAAAACCCAGCACTTGAAGCAATCATTCCAGTCCCTAAGCCATTGAAGTCTCCATAATGGCCACCACATCATAGCTCCAAATATTGATCCAAGCTCTAAGCTCATCCGTCTTGTTCACAATACTCCTTGCATTAAAATAGGCACATCTCAAACCGGTCTGAGCACGTCCCTTCTCTATCACCTGCCTATTGTACCTACTGCTAGCTTTCTCTATTTGAGAGCCAAACACCTCTTCCCCAGTCTCTCCAGTTCAGATCCCACCTCCCCAACAATTCTAGTTTAAACTCTCCCCAGTAGCCTTAGCAAACCTCCCCGCCAGGATATTGGTCCCCCTGGGATTCAAGTGCAACCTGTCCTCTTTGAACAGGTCATACCTGCCCCAAAAGAGGCCCCAATGATCCAGTTCATTCAAATAATTTTTAAAAATCAAAATTAGAAAAGTAATGAATGTAAAAATATTAAATAACCGATAATTAATTAATGGCAAATATACAGTGAAAAATTAAACAAGCAAAAAATAGCTTAAATTATCTTTTAATGAAGAATTCAATGGCAAACCTAGGGACGGGGCAAGAGGTTGGATGTACAGGTGCAGCAGTTTGGACTGCATTGAGACACTGCTGAACTTAGTCTGATCTGGCCCACTATTACTTGCATTTATCTTGCAGCCCTGATAGATGATATAGTTTATGATACTGTAATATAATTGATTTTCTCTGCCTGAAATAATGGCAGAAAGATACAAGCAGAGGTTTAAAAGATTATGGAAAGTACAGGACTATATTTACAGAAAATGACTAATAGAAGTTAATATATTGGCACTATAGATAGAGAGGGAAGATTTAATACATGATAATGAATTATAGTAAAGATCATGTTCTGGGTTTATTTCTAAAAGTTTTACGGTCACCAAAGAAAGAGTTGAACTACAAGCCAGATATTAGCATTTCCAGGGCTCAATAACAAATGAGTAGATGAGAAGGTTGTGTTCCACATCAATTGAGCACCATACTCATCTCTGCTTTTGTTGGCACAAAGAAGACGTTTGCAAAGAATCAACGCAAGGGAAGTCAAATGATATGGATGTTAAATGTCAATCAGCACTTCCTCTCCAAAAAGCTGCTCACTGATGCCCAATTTGGATTTTTTACAGGACCACTCTATTCCAGCTTTAGTCCAAACTTGGACCAAAGGGCTGAATCCAGGAGGAGAGTAGAGGTGAGATTGACAGCCCTCGACAACAAGACAGTCTTTGACCAAATGCATCATTAAGGAGCCCCAATAACACTTAAGACAATGGGTAACAAGGGGAAAACACTCCAATGGTCAGAGTCATACATTGCACAAATATAAATGGCTGTGGGTGTTAAGGGTCAGTCATACCAGTCTCAGGTCCTAATGGTAGGAGTTCCTCAGGGCAGTGTCCCAGGCCCAACCATCTTCAACTGTTTCATCAGCGATCTTTCTTTCATTATAAGGTCAGAACTAGGCATGATAACAGATGACTGCACAATGTTAATTACGTGTGTTAGTGTACAGGAAGATTCAGTGTGCTTATGCTGTTAATCTGCCAGTTCTCATCAGTTCCTCATAAGTAGCACCTAAAAATAACTCCTTCCTTGGTTGGAAAATGGTATAATAGAAACTGTATAAAAGGTTAAGTACTTCATGCAATTGACAGAAGTGCTTTATTAGATTCTCTCCTGATAGTCACAGCATATGCAAGATTAAAACTGATCATTGCTAGGTGCTCTGAACTGGCTGAAAATTAAACCTTAAATCAACATTGTTCGTGCTGCCATCAATCTTTGGTGCTACCACTTACCTATTTTATGTGCATGTGAGATTTCTACCTGAGTTGTGGAATGGAATGAGAGAAACCCAGAGAAAATTCACTCCAATGGTGCTTTATTCTATAAATAAACACACGATCCTTGCTTAAGAGTCACCATCGTGAAGACTGGGTGCAATGCTCACCATTGATAAGTTTCTCAAGAGAATTTGGCAGAGGTTCTGTGCATTGAATCATCACCAGCAATGAAATAAGACCACACTAACTGAGCAAATCACGAGGCAAAAACCAAGGCAGTGAACCTGTAGAGATACAAAAATTTGTTGTACTTCAGGCTATTTCCCCGCAAACTATGCTCCCAGTCACAGCAAAAGAGCATCATCCAAAGTAAGCCTAATCCAAATCAACACTTAAGGATGTCATTAAGCTGGAAAGGATGCAGAAAAGATTCACAAGGATGTTACCAAATCTGGAGGGCATGAGTTATAAGGAGACACTCAATAGGTTGGGGCTTTTTTCCCTGGAGTGTAGGAGGCTGAAGAGTGATCTTATAAAGGTATATAAAACCATGAAGGGCATAGATAAGGTTCTCATAGATAAGGTCATAGATTTCTTTCCCAGGATAGGGAAGTCAAAAAGTAGGGGGTATAGATTTAAGGTGAGAGGGGAGAATGTTAAAGGGGACCTGAGGGCCAGGTTTTTCACACGGAGGGTAGTGGGTATGTGGTACGAGCTGCCAGAGGAAGTGGCAGAGGCGGGTACATATACAGTTTAAAAGACATTTGGACAGGTACATGGGTAAGAAAGGTTTAGAGGGATATGGGCCAAACATGGGCAAATGGGATGAGCTTAGGTAGGCAACTTGGTCAGCCTTGATGAGTTAAGCGGAAGGGCCTGTTTCAGTGCTATATAACTCTGTGACTCTATGATTTAACCCTATGCCTAGTGAGAATGGGAATTGAGCATATTCAGAGCAAACCATCTATTCTTTCACTGCAGGATTATACTGAATATTACATTCATATGCTCCTTATCTCTCTAAGTAGAATAAGACAAACTGGCAGAAGAAAAATTTCAACCTAACTATGAAATACTCTTTGTAAGCAATATACACAAAAGCAATTAAAAATCAGTAAATAATGAGATACTAATACAATATGTTGACTTTCTGTTGTGCTAGGTTTCTGAGTCTAAAATAATGAATAATTTCAAGATTATATCAGAGTCATTTTTACAGAGTCATTGAACTGAGCATTTTATAGTCACAACCCTATGCCTCACTACAGGGATATAGCAATAAGTTTGACTCATTAAATAAAGGAAGTCATGAAAACTTTCATTTATATTTCAGCCTGAGGGGTCTCTGGGTACAGAACTGTTACTCAAAACTGATCACACATAATGGAGTATCTAGAGTGTTAAGCATATCCAATGCTTAATGTTTGTATCTCATGTACTGTTCACTTACCTTGAACTAATAGATGTCTCATCAGAATTCCTTAAGTAATTAATTACCAGAACAAACTGGTACCCTTTTACACAGCCTGTCTCCAATATCAGAAGGTGGTCTCTTGAAGATAGATGCTACTTAAGCTCAATTCTTTAAAATCATTCAGATGTTCCTATACAGTATATAATTAAACTTAAAAAAGTATTCAATACCTCAATTTAATAATTTACACCTTTGGCCTCTGTTAATTTTTAGGTTCTTACCTTATATCTTTGCTTGGGCTCATCATCAGTGGCTGTCCCATAAGTGGACAACATATTCCCAGGAAGGAGAATGACCTACATCTGCTTGAAAAATGGATAAAACCTGTGATCGTATGATCTTTCCAGCTTTGGAATGTGAAAATGTGTCTATTCTGTCAAACTATGTCTAAGCTCCAAAGCAATTTGCAATATTTTATAAATATCATGCAAACAAATAAACTTCTTCAGTAAATTTACAGTAATTATAAATGTTACCATTTTCCTTAAATGATGTTAGGATTAAAGATTTTTCTCACATGCCAATAATCAACATTAAACCAATCCTTCCAAAAAAAGCTGACTTCTTCTTACATGACCATTCAGTATCATGGAGCTTCTTGACTGACTTTATAATTGCTGGAATTACACTAATTTGTGCTTTAACACAATACCAGCCCAATATCTAGCCCCACAATTACGTGAAGAAATCACTGAATGAAGAAATATGAAAAATTATGGGTAGTTTCATCTTCACATAATGGGTATTTTCTGGCAGGGTAGATTGCACCTGGCTTTTATTCCACTGAAACCAATGGCAAGGAAATGAGGAAGGTTTTATAGAGGTGTGCAATCCACCTTGACGCATACTGTCTTGGTGAAGAAAAAGATACAAATGTAATTGTGCATTATGTTGGAAAGACTGTATTTACCTATTCAAACACAGCTACCAAATAAACATGCATTGTAATAAGTTCTCAGAATCTTTACCCCAATCTTTACTCTAAATGTGGCAACATTTTATGTGTTCTTTTTAAATGGATGCCTGTCCAGAAGCCAGTCTAATTGACTCCCTTTTGGGTGAGCAGTGCAGCCAGGGGCAGGTAGAGAGTTTGTTTTGCTAGGATTGAGTTTGTAGAGATTGGTGGGGTTAGCAGGAACATAGCTTGGAGTCAGGCATGACTGTGAAAGGTCAGAGATAGATTGGGAGCTGCAAACATCCACTGTTGGAGTGGATCAGCAACCACAAGGTCTGGGTTCTGAGGTTTGTGGGTAATCATAAGGGATTTTGGTCATATTGTGGTCGTAGAGGGCAACATAGGGAAGGCAGCAGGTTAGTTTTAGGAACTGGGGTGGGGTAGAAACTATCCTGTTCCTTTCAGAACAGAAGCAGTCCTGGAAAAATATTCACTGCCACCACACAGTAGTGCACTCTCTTTAGCTCAAAAGTTCCCATCTTTTTTGGAAGAAAGCCCCACTTGTTCACACTCGGTAAAATATGTACACTTGACCTCAAAAATGCTTAAAGAGTTGGGTTGTCCCAGGAATGCCTGGCAGTCCTATGGCTGAGACAGTTAGCATGCTAAATATATACTTTCATTGTTTTTTATGAAGCTAAATTGCATAATGCTATTAAGTCTTCACTGGTGTCTAACCACTACCCCCTCCTTCTGAGGAGGTCCCTTACTCTAGGTTGGGATCTGTTGGGTTAGTTTACAGCTTTCCTCATGCATGGATGAGAGCTTAGTGGAATGGTGTCATGACGACAACCTTTCCCTCAATGTCAACAAAACAAAAGAGCTGGTCATTGATTTCAGGAAAGGGGGCGGTGTACATGCACCTGTCTACATCAAGGTGCTGAGGTCGGGAGGATTGAGAGCTTCAAGTTCCTGGGAGTGAATATCACCAACAGCCTGTCCTGGTCAAATCACGTAGATGCCACGGCCAAGAAAGCTCACCAGCGCTTCTGCTTCCTCAGGAGGCTAAAGAAATTTGGTTTATCCCCTTTGACTCTCACCAACTTTTATCGATGCACCATAGAAAGCATCCTATCTGGAAGTATCATGGCTTGGTACAGCAACTGCTCTGCCCAGGACTGCAAGAAACTGCAGAGGGTTGTGGACACAGCCCAGCGCATCACAGACACCAGCCTCCCCTCCTTGGACTCTTGTCTTTACCTCTCGTTGTCTTGGTGAAGCAGCCAGCATAATCAAAGACCCTACCCACCCGGGACATTCTCTCTTTTCTTCTCTTCTCTTCCATCGGGTAGAAGATACAGGTGCTTGAGGGCACATACCATCAGACTTAAGGACAGCTTCTACCCCACTGCGATAAGACTATTGAACGGTTCCTTTATACAATGAGATGGACTATGACCTCACGATCTACCTTGTTGTGACCTTGCACCTTATTGTCTACCTGCACTGCACTTCCCTGTAGCTGTGACACTTTGTTCTGTTACTGTTTTTACCTGTACTACATCAATGCACTCTGTACTAACTCAATGTAACTGCACTGTGTAATGAATTGACCTGTATGATCGGTTTGTAAGACAAGCTTTTCACTGTACCTCAGTACGTGACAATAATAAACCAATACCAATACCAAAGAGCAGCCTCATCAAAATATTTAAATAAGTAGCCCACCTCTCGGGAGTGGGTTTGTTGCCTTGTACCTGTGTTGCCCTTCTGTAGAACCAAAACTGACGGGTTTGAAGCAGTTTGGATTCAGGTTTGAGATTTTAAAAAATGAACATCCCACCAGATCTGAACCTACCTTTCCTTTGGGATGGGAGGAGGGATGGTGGAGGAGTTAATATTCCCCTCGTTGTGTCTCTGAATGAAATGGCTTCACCCATTGACTTGCTTTAACAACCAATATGAGTTAGTGTGCTGAGCTTCTCCAGATCCTGCTTGACACATGGAAGTCATGCCTTGAACAATGCCTCCAAACAATCTTAACGCCACTAGTTATGTGGAAGTGTCTCATATGCACATAAATAATCTTTCTTCTGGTAAAGATCTTGTGGAGGAGTAAGAGAAGTCCTGAGAAAATTCAGCTCAAAATATTTGCAAATAAATGTTGGCCTAAAGCAAATACAGTGATAAATATTAAAAGTACAAATGGATACATTCATGAGAATTACACTCTTCTTTCAGGCATAGAATCACCAACCATTTCCAAACATGACTGTAATAAACTAGGTTGGCGGATACCAGGAACATCACACTGTATCCTCTCATGTACCCATTATAAATGTTGCACAGTTCAGGAGTAATGTGGTGCTAATTTTCTTTCATTATGCACCAGAATTTCAGAAATAATTCTTATGGCTGTTCATTATTTGGTAAGGTTTTAAAGTCTGGAAAATGTCTTCCATCTCTTTTCCAGGGACAGGTCAGATGATAACTCAAGTACTCTGAGTTGAGAAAAATCTAGATTCCTGATCAGGCAAACAGTGCTTCCTAATAACCGGCATTTAAAGAATGGCTCCTTTGCTGTAAATTTCTATAATTCTCTGAAAGACAAATACAAATTATACAGATAATGTACTAAAAATCTTAGAATAAATGTCATGGAGATATTCAGAATAAAAAAGACTTCAATTCTGGAAAACGCCTAGTCTTTATAGAAATGTAACCATCCACAAACAAAATTAGCAAACCAGTCTGATTTAGTATCAAAGCAAAGTGCAAAATCTGATCCTTAAAAATGAACAAAAAATGCCATAAATATCCTGCAGCAAAAGTGAGGATTCTGCATTGCATGCCATTATGTAATATTACTACCATTCATCATAACTTCATTTGGTGGTGACAGACTCATGGAAATAGCATCACTTATTGCTGATTCAATGGGAATGAAACCATGTCAAGAGTTTTTTTAAAGATTATTCCATACTAGTACTTAAAATTTCAATGTATTAATTGGAATGACGTTACCAAGTTATATATATTCTAAATGATGTAAATGGGAGTTATCTATTCCCAGCATATAACCACCAATAGATACATAACCTAGAGCAAACTCTTGACTGTTTCCACTTAGTTGAGGTGACCCAGTTCTTAGGCTGGGTTAGGAATGTTGCACTGTTCTGACATTAGAGAAGCTCTGCAGAATTTTGAAATGTTCTCTATGCCTAAAACTATTACTTCAACAAATTTTCCTTCAGAGAAGGAGAAAAAACAAATTATTTCATTTCTTTATTCACATGTTTCAATCAGATAGATTAACGCTTCGATCTGATGGACGGTCATTGACCGGAAACATGAATACTGTTTTTTCTCTAGAAACTAGCTTTCAGGCCTTTTGTGTGTTTACAAAATTTACTAGCTATATTTCAGAGCCTGTTAATTCTCCATCCCACTCCCACCCTGACCTTTCTGTCTGTGGCCTCCTGTACTATTACAATGAGATCCAAAACAAGGTTAAGAATTAAAATATCATTTTGTGCATAGGCATGTTACAGCTTTCAAGACTCAATAATGAATTTTCAAACTTTAGGTAATTCAATATTTCTGTCTCCATCAAAACTGGCCGCTTCTGCTGTTAGTTAACTGTCTGTGATTTGGCTTAGTTTTCTCTCTCCATTGTTATAATCTGACCTGCTGAGCATGTCTCACAACCATGCTATTAGTAATATATGACACAGACAAAGAAACATAATCACCACTAAATGTCCTATTAAACCATTTGACCTGGTCTCAATCTATTGAAGATATTTCCTTTGTCCTATCCATTCCTCCCACCGTCTTTGCTGCAACTTATAATTACCATTTTTATCTCCCTTTCCCAGTTATGACAAAGGCTCTCTGACCTGAAACGTTAACTGTGTTTCTTGTTCCACTACTGAGTGCTTCTAGCATTTTCTATTTTTATTCTAAAGTTAGTTTAATTCTCCAAACAGTTTGTGGGTGAATGCCCACCTCAACAACTTTACAATGTATTACATATCGTACACAGAAGAAAAATGCCTCCAAATAACTAAATGAGTGAATTTTCTCATCAGAATCCTTCCAAAAACTGAAAATAATGGAGAACATAAACCTGGTTAAGGTTTTGTATTAATTCCTTTTTATTTCTAAAAGTATGTATTTTGATTTAAAGAAAAGTCACTGCAGAAGGAGCGATCAGCTGGACAGTGTAAAGAGATTGAACTAATGTCAGTTTAAGTAACTTATTAACCCAGAAACCTGGTTGTTTTAATTGCTTATTTATGTATTTGTTTGTTTACCGACAGTTTTTCTTTTTAGTAACTACAATTTGTATTTTATGCAGTATGCAGGTCCCAAATAAAATCACAAGAGTGCTGATGTCATAATTGTAGTATGATTGTCATAAAAATCTCATATTCACCACTGAAAAGATCATTTTCTTTCATCATCAAACAATGTGTTTTCGTAAATTTTGAGCCATCACATATATATTAATTTTTTTCTAAAATAAGTAACATTTAGTCACCCTTTTACGTTAATTTTAAAACTCAGAAAGCTCAATTTTCATAAGAAAAAAAATACCTTTTTGTATCAATTTGCTGATCCAAATTTTTTATCCCCCACCCCACTGTTGACACTTTACTTGTACAGGGTGTCAACTGACATGGCACGATACTCCAGATACAACTCAGTTCAAAGTAAGTTCTAGCTTATCACTTATTTTACTAAATCACAAGACTCACAGCTTGGACTGATGGACCCATGCGAGATGAACTAGCCCAGCTCACTCTGATTGATTGTAGGCTTCTCTGAGTCTCAAACTTAGTGAACTCCTTCTGCGATGGTTGCTCCTGGGTTGTCACTATGGGTGTCTTCAAGAGTCTTTCTTTTATAAATTTCTTCTAGTATTCCAGAATGTCCAGTGACACACCCTACCCAGGACCCTCAAGATTCTGAAAAAAGGTTCCCTTTTTCCCTCATCCATCCTTAATTTAGCAACTTTTGCCCACACAAGGGTCAAGTAACCCTGATGCTGTGCATGTGATAATTCAGCTGCCTAGTTCCACTTCCTTTTTTCAAAACAGACCATGGTACATGTAGAGTTGACTTCTTTTCTGATCATGCTTTTCGTGACTTTGGCCATAGCTGTTAGTCCTATCACTACATCCCTTTTACTTTCAAAAATATATTTATCCTTTGCTGGTTTAGAAGTCCAGCTGCATTATTCACTCGCTGATACCTTGCCCATGCATCATTCTCTGTTCATCTTTGACCCGTAACAGTCTTGGCAGCCTATTCAACCAGTGGAGAGGAGGAACAGTAGTCATTGTTCCTCAATCCACTTCATGCTGATTTCCTCACTTCAGACTGAGTGGCTGAAGTTAATTATGATGCCCCAATGCCATCCAGGTGCAATTTGCTAAGTTATCCTTGTTCTTTCAATTCAAGTACAAAATTCAAGTGGAAATAATAAGATACTTCCATCACAATAAATCTTTCCATAAACAAATTAACACTGACAGAAATCCATTGAAGATAACACTGATCATAAAATCTAAGTTTTATATCAACATACTGTATATAGATTTTATTAATTTTGAATGCATTACTGCCCAATGCTTACTATTTAATACATCAAGGATGATATACTTCAAAAATGTTTTTGTTAAAGTGCCACCATGTTAGGACATGGTGGCCAGCACTTGCATCTGTGTCTAATTTACCCATAAGGATGTTTATGAATGGGCACGTCTTTAGATTTTTCTTCTAATTAAGAACCTATTTTGGTTGGTACTTTCCCAGATAGACTTGGCAGAAATTACTAGCTTGCAGGATGTAAGTAGTGGTATCCCCCAGGACCCTGCACTTGGGCTTCAGCTTTTCTCTGTATTTACAAATGACTTAGATGAAGGGATAGAGAGTCATTTATCCAAGTTTTCTGCGGACATCTGTCTAGAAATTGGATCGTGGTGCTGTGTCCTTAAGCCATTTGTTAATGAATTTCTATATTAGCATGAGCAAATTGTATAAACTTTGTTAATCCGTGAGAGTCACGTATTTTGTGAAATTTGACACTTCTGGTTGCATTACTGCTGACGTTTTGCACATAGGATGTGTTACAAGTTCCAACATCCCTTGTGCAATGCTCAGTTTGAGCAATGCCAGATAAAATTGGGTCACTTTTTCTGCTTTAGGAATGGCTGGCCACTCAGCAAGTTTTCACAGTGCTCCATTTACTGCAGCTGTGCTATTTAAAGGGCTACTCACCCACCTGACATTTCTTTATTCCACTGAAGAACACTCTTGAGATTAGCTGGTGATTCAGAAGGATACAGCAAGGTCACAGAGTGACTTCAGGCAAGGTGCAGTGCCCCTTATTCACTTATTACTTATTTCTTAAGGGTGCTTCTGGAGAGATCTTGCTATGTGTATTGAATGGATTGCAGAAGGACAGGCTTTGGAGACAGGAAAGACTTACTGAGGACACTGAGGGAGCAGGAGACGGAGGACCCATGTCTGCATACCAATATCCCTTAGGTGTATTCAGGAAACCATGCTCTTTTCTCCATCTATCTTCAGTGCAGGGTAACTGGAGGCTAAGGTTTTATAAGTGATGTCAGAGATTTGTAAGTTTCTGTGAGCAGTTATGCACTCATGCCTGGGTAACATTGCCTATGAAGGTCAAGGCTACTGAAGCCCTCAAATTCCTAGGCTGTGGACCACCCCTGCTATTGAGGTCCAGCATTGAGTTGAGTGGAATTTCTTAACTTAGGTACCACTGAGATATGACACTTGGTGCTATTCCAAAACCTTGGCAAATCAATGTTGCTGCATTAAACACAATGACAAAAACAGTGTTGTAAAGCCCAGATGGCCAAAACCTTGACCTTCACTGGTGCATAGAATGGATTTAATGAAGAAACCCTCAGCCATCTTTATAGTCAATTTTCAGACTGCAGTGTAGTAAGTACCCTATGTCCACATCTTTACTTGTTAAAGGGCTGAAGACTCAATCAATAAAGGAGAGTGCCCATTCTATTGAAATATTTCTCTCCTCAAGAAGGAATCCATCCAGGTGTACAAAATGAATGGTTGGTGGTTAATAAGGAAGAAAACCTCAAGATATGTGCTCAGTAAAACATCAGCAAAAACACTGCCTACCTATCTAATTGTTTTGACTTATTTTAAACATTATAGCTCATACCACAGCCTTCAGAATGCGTTCATCTCTAGATTTCCACATAACTTTTGTCTATTCCAGGAAACTCTCACAAAAGGGTCAGGTTCCAGAGTCATGAGCTTCCTCTGTACTATCTGAAGGAATCTGCCCGTAAAATAATAAAGGGCAATAAGTAATTATGTTGACTCAGAAAGTAGCAAAATATGAGCAAATGGTAATGATAAAGCTGATGAGATATCACACACATACTCAAAATCACACCTTACTCTTGCAGCAGTTTGATCTCCTAGTTGAAGGGAAATGTCAAGATGTCTCCAGAACTTGAACATATTGAACCAAGTGTGACCACCACAATGCATCTGCTTTCAACCATCTTCAATAAATAAATGAGCAATAAACATTACATGGACAAAGGTCTTTGGACCATACAGTGCTCCTCTTTCTGAAGTTTCCCAAGTTACCTCATCTGAATGAAAAACACAATGATGCTGGAGGAACTCAGCAGGCCAGCTGAACGCCCTGCTCTCCACTCCCTCCGTACTAACCCTGACATTGTCATCACCTCTCTCTCTTACTTCATCTGCACATTTCATTCAGTGGTTATGCAAGAGTGATGTAAACAAGTTAGTTCAATGAGTGTTAATCTCAGAACAGTAACTAAAATGGAAACTTCCTATCCTGATGATGATAAGAACTAATCAGCCTTTCTCTTTATGACAGTTTTCTAACTGGGTTTGCTGGACTAACTATATCTTGGTGGTGCCCTCTCTACACTGCACCTCCCCCATCCACTCTCCCTCCCCAGCCCTAACTGTGGCTGTTCCCTCTCATTTGGATGGATTGCAGATGATCATGATGAATAACTACAGCAGCTCTGGACCTGGAAGGTCTGATAGTGACTGCAGAGTTTCAGGCTGAGAGATTGCTGTTTGGGGTAAAGTCAGAGGATGCTGTAAATACTCAGCAGGACAGGCAGCACCTACAGCAAGAGAAGCAGAGTTAATGTTTCTGGTGAATAACATTTAATTTGAACCAGGAAAAAATTAAAAACTGGAGCAAAAAACAAACTGCTGGAGGAACTCAGCAGGTCAGGCAGCATCAATGGAGGGAAATGGACAGTTGATGTTTCGGGTCAAGGCCCTTCATTTGGACCAGAATGAACGTTGACTGTCCATTCCCTTCCACAGATGCTGCCTGACCCACTGAATTCCTCCAGCAGTTTTGTTTCATTTTTGCTCCGGGTTCCAGCATCTGCAGTCTCTTGTGTCTCAAAGCTAACAATTGAATATATGTTAAGCTGCAGGGGTGGTGGGTGTGGAGAGAACAAAGAAATGGCTCTGATAGGGTGGAGGCCAAAAGCCACCCGACTTCAGGCTCCCAAAACTCTGTCAGTACCTGCTTGCTCTCCCTCCCAGCCACAAGCTCCCAACACTCCACTGGACCTTTCTCTTCCTTCCCCCAGCATCACTCTCACCATGGCCCACCACCTTCTGACCTTGTATCCCACCCCCAGCTCCCATACTACACTTCCTTCCTCCTCCCCTCTTTCCCCCAAGTTCTCCCTTGCCCTCACATCCCCCCTCAAGCTCCCCCCCAATTGCCCTCTTCTAACCCCATATGTTGCCCCAGATCCAACCCCTGCAGGGTCTTCACGATGTCTCCTGACCTCTCTGTCTCGGATGCTGAGCAATCAGTCCTCAGCAGAGGCCTCATCTTTGTACCCCTGCACCCACTCCTCAATGAGATCCAGGCCTGTCATGATGTCAAGCTTTTCTTCCAGTCCTAATACAGGGTTTCGACCCAAAATGTCGACAATTCCCTTTCCCCCCACAGATGCTGCTCAACCCGCTGACTTCCTCCAGCAGATTGTTTGTTGCTGGAGGACAAAAGATATTGAAAACACAAAAGGTGGTTGTGTCAGCTGAGAGCGTGGTGAAGGCTTGTTAATCACAGATGATAACAGAGTAGAGAGATTTAAAAAATGCTGGAGTGTGGCATACAAAACACTGCAGTTGTTGGCAATCTGAAATCAAAGAAAATGCTGGAAATACTCAGCAGATCAGGCAGCAACTGTGGAGAGAGAAAAATTGTACAGGTTGATGATCTTTCATAGAACTGGCCAGTTCTGATTCAAAATGGAAAGGTTGGCTAATTGAAATTTGAATATAATGTTGAATCCTGAGCGGTGTAATTCTCCTATTGGGAAGATGAGATGCTGTTCCTCGAGCTTATGTTGGGTTTCATTGGAACTGAATAAGAAGCCAAAGAGTGAGAGGTCAGAGTGCAAGTGGAATAAAGAATACATAGAAGGGCGAGATATAAGCAACAGGAAGTTAAGAAACACCCTTGTGGATTGAACAGATGTGTTTTATGAGGAGGTCCCTCAATGTGCACTTGGATTTTCTAATGTAGAGGAGAGCACATTGTAACAGATGCAGTTGAATACTCGGCAGGTCAGTCAGCATCTGTGGAAAGAAAACCGGTTATGTTTCAGGGCCAGGACCCTTCATCAGAACAGTTCAGACAAAGGATCCCAGACTTAAAATATAAACCTTTAACCACTTCTCTTTCCACAGGTGCTGCCTGACCCACTGAGTGTTTCCAGCATTTTCTGTTATTATTTCAGAAATGTGGAATTTTCTCTGCCTGAGAGCTATTGATTTCAGAACAGAGATTGATAGATTTTTGTTACCTATAAAAGCATGTGGTACAAAGGCTGATAAATGGTCTTACTGTACAGATCAGTCATGACTTAATTGAATAGCAGAACAAGCTCTTCGGATGATAGAGTCAGGAATATTCCTCTGGTCATAATTTTCTTGGGGAATTCCATGCCCTGCCAACCTTTGTCGATTGTTTCATGGAATTCCCAGTGTTATATTTGCAAGGTCTAAGTAAATATATAAAATTTTAATCACTATTATGAATGAAAGAAATATAGTCTACTTTAAATAATTGATGTTGTTTTTTTCCAAAAATGAATTATCCAACAATATGAATTGTTCTGTACAAATAACTTGATGAATGTGAATGATGAACTACTTCAATTAAGTTACATTAAATTAAGAGTAAATTTTAATTCATTTTGATGATATTCAGACTGCTACCTTCACAAGTTATTATATTAAGCAGTTGTATTGTTCAGTGATAAAATGTCCAATGAGTGCTTTGCCATTTTGATGTAACGACTACAACTTCCACCACGGGTGCCTGGTGGTTGTAGAAAGTACGATTTAGAAAATGCATTGCAGCTACTTGCCAAGGCTACTCAGACAGTACGTCCCAAACCTGCAATCTGTGCAAGCAAGAAAACCAAGTAGCATAGGAACACCACCATCTGCAGCTTTCCCTCCAAGTCGCACACCATTCTGACTTGGAAATATATTACTGGTTCTTCATCATTGCCGGATCTAAATCATTCTGATGAAGGTATTCTCTACCTAGTAGCACTATGGGAGTACTTTCAGAAGAAGGTCTACAATGGTTTCAAGAAGGCAACTCACCACCACTTTCTCAAAGGCAATGGAGATGGGCATTACATGCTGGTCTTGCCAGAAATGATCAGATTGAAAAAATTAAGTTTAAAAAATCACATTTATAAGCACCTTTAACATATGTCAAAGACAATTTATACAGGCTGACCTTTCAGCTAAAATAGAGGTCTCAAAATAATTTCATCACCCAGAATGTAATTTGTCTTTGGAATTCCCTACCCAAGATGGCTGTGGAGACTCAGTCACTGAGTATGTTCAAGAAAGAGGTCAATAGATTTTTAGATGTTACAGGAATCAAGGGATATAAGGTTACAGCGGGAAAGAAGCGCTTAGGTAAAAGGTCTTACTGAGTGGCACAGCAATCATTTGAGGTGAATGGTTTACTCCTGCTTCTATTTTTATTTCTTATAATAAACTTTAGAGCCAGTTTTCAGAGGTCAGATTCTGAGTCATGAAGAAAAACAGGGGAGACAGGAGGGGTTCATTTATACGCAATCCCTCAGGAGATAAAAGGCAATATACTTTTCATGTTTTTGATTCCTTTTTGTACTCGTGTATTAACTTTTAGTCACTTGTGAACATAGATATCTAAATCCATTGACTCCTCCACAACTACAAGACTTTTGCTATTAACTGGCTCAACCAAAACCACCAACAGAGTTAACTGGTCATTTGCTCTTTTCATGATTGCTGTGCGTAAACATGATATTGAGTTTGTTTATTTAACAACTGTGACTACATTTCAAAGGTAATTCATTGGCTGAGAAGTTATCTGAGACATCCAAAGGATGTGAAAATAGCTCCTGTATAATTCAAGTGTCTTCTTTATCTTCTACTGTAAATTGAGGTGTAAATCATAACAGCAAAATTCTGTTGATTTTGGAAATCTAAAGGAAAAGAATACATACAGCCAGCTGAAGGTGCTTTGTCAGCTGCATCAAGCTTCACGTATTTTGTTTTAAATCACAAAACATTTTGCAAAGACTGCTCAATTGGTCAAAGCTGTTTTACAATTAATAGTCTAATCACTGCATTCCTCTTACAAAATAAATTAACAGATAACATGTTCTTTATATACAGAAACACCTGTTTGTTTCATTTGGATATACAGTACAAAAGCAAACAAATATTTTTGATGTTGATATTTTCATGTTCAATAAATGTTAATTATAAATTAAGGAATAGGTGAAATAATGAAATATATTACTTTTTTCCATGTTAATGCTGTTTTTGAATGAAAGTATGCATAGATCCATCAGCAATGTGAGGACATATTTAAAACATGCAAGACTAACATATATCCTTAATAAAAACAGAAAATGCTGGAAATACATGGCAACATCTATGAAAAGAGAAGTGTTTAATGTTTCAGACAGTAAATGTGGAGGGAGAAAGTTAATGTTGAACTAGTTAATCAATCTTCGTTTGTTCTGAGGAAAGACATTTACTATTCCAAAAGCAAAATAATGTAAATGTTGGAAATCTGAAATAAAAACAGAAAATGCTGGAGATATTCAGCAGGGAATGTCTTTTTAGAGAGGAAAATAGAATTAATATTTTAGATTCATCATTGTTGCTGAATATATCAGGTGTGTTCTGTTTTTTGTCAAAGGTATATATTAGTTTTGCACGTTTTTACATATCTCTCACATCTTGATGAATTCGGATGTGCTTTCACAAGAAAACTATTGCTGATCTGGAAAAAAAAGCAATCATAATTAGTTCAATTGTTACTTAAGATATAATTAATAACAATGACTAAATATGTAAATGTCAATATCAGAAAATATTTTTCTATCCTTGTCTATTGTATACATATGAAATAGAGGTATGTAAAGATAAGGAGCATATTATCTTTTAAAAAGAATCACTCTCAATATTATTGGGGGAAGAAGCAGAAATTAGTTCTAAAACAATTTTGACCAACTGAACAGTCTTTATGACGTTTTGTAAGTTAAAATGAAACACTCGAAGCTTGATGTTGCCCGATGAAACACCCTTAGCCTACAAATGCTGTGGTTCCGACAGGTTCGTATATATATTTTGAAGTTGCTCTTTTTTGACGAAGTAGATCTTAGAGGTCAGAATAAAATCTTATGATTCAAATTCAAGACTTGAAATGATGAACCTATTTGCCAACTCCTGACAAACACAAAGGTCTTATGTTCATTTTTTTTTACAAAGTTGGATATATCAAAATTCATTGTAAGATTTTTTTTCAACGAAAGTAAGCCAGCTGCTGCAAATGAATGAGGCTTGACAAGTCTTGTATATTTCAGATTTTTATCAGATGGCAAAAATGAATTATTCCCTGTTCTTCCCCCCAGAAAAACAAAGTGGGAGGGCACTCTATGTGGCAAACGGCGCCCTTTAGATTTGAAATCATCTCATCTATTTGATCTTAGATGCAGTATGCCACCAAGAAATGCATTTTTATTTTGCTCCAGTCTGCAATTGCAAGGAAGGGCTGAAGCTCGTCTCGAATGTTTCCCTGCGAGCCGAGCGGCACCTTTACTTGGCGTCCCTGCACTTGCCCTTTGATCCCTGGATTAGTGTTAGGGTTGGGGCAGAGCTCCTGGTAACAGCGGCACAGCCTCACACACCCAGCTCACACTCGCCCTCTCACACTCACCGGGCCACGGCCAGCTAGCCAGGTGCATCGCGCCGTGAGCCCTGGCACCGGCTGACACACGGACACGGGCAGTGCAAAGCCAACGTTACATGTCACTCACACTCAGTGCGCGCTGTGTCAATTTTTCTTGTTGGTGTTTTGTGCATCTGCAACAACAACAACAAAAAATGATAAGAAAGGAGAATGTGAAGAGAAAATGATTTAAAAGAGAGAGAGAGAGGAGTTGGGGAGGAAGGAAAATGCCCAGGAGAAAGCAGGAGCAGCCGAAGCGCCTGCCTTATTCGCGTAAGTGAGCGGCGGCGGCGGCGTCGGGGGCGAGGGTGAGGGTGAGCCGGGCCGGCGGGCCGGGGTGACGGGGTGAGGCTGACAAAGGCACCGAGCGCCGCCACCGCTTCACCTTTTAACACGGCGGCCGGGCGGGCGGAGACCGCCATGTTGGCGGCGATGAGGGGAGAGGGGGGGGAAAGCGTTCAAAGTGTCCGTCTGCTCCTCACACTGGGTGTTATTTATGGAGCTTTCGGCGATAATCTGGGGCGGGGTGAGGGTCTCGGGGCGCCCGGGAGCTGCTGTCGAGGAGCCGGAGTTGACGCTGGTCTCTTTCACCCCTCCCAGTCACAGACTGAACTGTGCGTGGCTTTTCGCTCCTCTGTTTTACCCCCCCTCCCCTCCTCCTCCTCCTCCCCGCCCCCAAATCCCTTTGAGGGGTGAAGGGGTGGCGGACGAAGTGAGTGAGGAAAGTCCGGGGCCATACTAGGCCAGGGGAGCGATTGGTAGACCCCCGCCCCGGGCCCAGAGAGAGGTCAGGCCGCGGCCTCTGCCCCCGGCTTTGGCCCTGGCGCTAGCCCAGCAGCAGCCGCCCACTCGGAGCTGCTCACATCAGCCCCGCACTTTCTCTCTCAGCCTCATTTATTCCAGCGATAACTTTGAGTTGAAGCCGGCTCGGGTAGGGGCGGGGGGTGATTTCTCGCCTCGCTAGGTTTGCCCGAGGGGCCGCCGGAGATCCCGCCCTAGTTCACGGCTCCGGGTCAGAGCCGACCCGGCAGCCGAGGCCGAACGTCGGCCCCGCACCGACATCTTGCCTTTTAATTCTATATTTTATTCTCATTACCAAGTCTCTAGTAAACTCCTTCAGATCTGCAGCACTTTAGCTTCCTTTACTGTCCCTCTGCTGCAAACGCAGTTCACCGGATCAAATTGTGACCCTTCCTCCAGTGCTGTGCTTTACCCTCCCTGTGTGTTGATGCATTTATTTACACTATACCGTGTGCCCTGGCATCGGTACCCAAGCCCGCTCTCACGGCAAGCGCATGTTAGTTTACTGTTAATCATCTAATGTTACTCAGTCTGACAAACTCCTATTTTAATTGGTATAATGGTGAATAAAGGCGCGGCAAATAAGCGTGCGTTGCAAACGTGCCTTGTGTATAACATCTGCTCGAGGATTCCTGCTCTGGTTACTGACTGTGCAGTAAAGGTCAACACCACCATTGCACCGCAGCCGACAAAGCGCACACAGCATTGTGACTACCTAAAAGCACTTGCCCTTTGTCTATGCAAAACCTATTAAGAGATTTGTTAAATTAATGACTTATTTATTGATGGAGAGGCTGGTTTTAATTACTGACATTGAGTTATGTAATAACTGACTCAAATACATGCTGGCAAAATTTATATTGATTGTAAGTAATTATTTTTGTCTCCATTTTTGTAGTCTACAAATGGTTAGTTTAAGGTCACCTATGATTACTGAAAGCTTGGAAATCACAGAAGGTGAAAGCTATACTGTTTACAAGAATAGCTACTCAGATCTCAGCAAGAGGGATTGAGTCTATCATTTATGGCTGTCTTGTCACAAGTTGCATTTTTGATCCCTTAAGTTAGCACTTTAGCAAAGAATTGTTGTGCAAGGATATTGTTGACATCTGGGGAAGCTTGTTACAATGATCCATATCTGCGGCTGTACTCTTCAACTTCATTGTTTTAAGAGAACTCTATGCATATTGAACTCCTTTTTAATATCAGCGAATAAATACGTAGTCCGTAAATTTCCATAGATTTTTAGTCTTCTGTCATTTAATTTTTGGAGCTCGTGATGACTTAATCAATATTACAACAGGAGATTGGAGAGTCTGTGCAAAAATTTTAAGGTCGTAATATGAGGTGTTAATGAACCATGCAGACGAGAAAAAGCTTGGACCTGATTTCATGATCATGTGTTATTAGGCAGAGAGGGCATTGGTGGAGGTATTTCAAATCACTTTGGTATTCTAGACTCACTTAGATAACTTCAGTCTAGACTGGTAGATCACTATACCACAAAAGAGGTGCTTATAAATTTAAATTAAGGAAAAGATCAAAATCCTCTTTCAGGGCCTTAAGGTCAAATAGTCAGCCGACACTCATTGTCTGCCACCTGCATGATTGATGGCTAGACAGTCAAACTATATGTTGACTGCGCCTGCAGGATGTCATCTCAATGCACATCATTGTCTTCAAGGTAGGTGAGGCAAAATTAGAGCAGGGTAAAGACATTTGGGAATAGGTAATGAAAGAAAAACACTGAAAGTTAGTGAAATTATGAAAATTGAGTAGCAATGATGAAGCTGGAAATGTACTACATACAACATCATATTAAGCATTTCAGGGAGACAACAGTTTTTGGTTTGTTTAAGGATCAGATTTTTTACATGTACATTGATGCTGTAGGCCTGGTGATTGTGATAGCACTGGTTCAAAGTTATTGATTTACTGGTTGATTGATGGTGGAGTCGGGGGAGTAGTTGGGAGAGAAGCAAAGATAATATGTATGCATTCGTTCTGTTTTGGGTCTCTGTGTTGCCCCTGTAGATATGGTAGATATTGACAGCAGACAAACTACTTGTCACTTACTTGTACAGTGATGGCCATTCTAATAACTTCCCAGCTGGGCGGCATTATGGCAATACCTCATAGCTTCAAGGACCCAGGTTTGACCCTGACTTCGGGTGCTGACTTTATGGAGTTTGCACATTCTCTTTGATCATATGGGTTTCCTCTGGGTGCTCTGGTTTCCTTCCAAATCCCGAAGATATGCTTGAGGGTTAATTGGCTCCTGTAATTCACACTGTAGTATAAGTTAACAGCAATAAAGAATCAAAGGGGAGTTGATGAGCATATGTTAGAAAGAATAAATTGCAGGGGTATTGGCAAAAATGGAATTGCTCCTCTGGGAGCTGGCACTGGGGCAAATGGACTCCTCCTCTGTTATCACTACAAAAGATTTAAAAGTTTCAATCTAATTCTTGAGATATTTTTCAGGTTATAATCAATAGTTTACTGCAAGTAAGTTAGTATTTTACCTCCTAATAATCCAAGTTTATAATTAGATTAGCAGAAAAGTGATTATCATTGAGTGCTTGGCTAATGCCAGCCATTGCCGTTATTTAATCCTAAAATGCCACACATGATTATCGCTAGAAAATATTTAACACGAGTTAAATATCTTGATTATCATTTTAAGAGTTATTGATATAAAATTAAAAATAAATAATGTGTTGACAGAACTAGTTTTTGTCCCTAATATTCTTTAGATAGATATCCTGATATGCTTATAAAATACATATAGATGGTATTGTTTCATTTATTCCAGCCGTCAAAATCATACTAAAAATAACATTGCACAAAAATTATTAATGTAGAATTATTTCAAAACAGTTGCAAGAACGTCCTTTCTTTCTGCTTTTGAAATTCACAATGTTTTTTTCAGGTCCTCTGTTGGGTACAAGTTCTTCATTGACCTATTTGTTTGGTAGTTGCCATGGAATTGGAAGGTTATTGATTGTCTAAGTTCAGGTTATATGAGAGGGTAGGCTGAGAGATGCATACCAATGCAGTATTTGTGAGTATGCAGGCTCTTCAGTTTTGTAGCCAGAATTTGTAACTCTGAATAATACCAGTATTTTGTTTTCCCTGTTTTTCTCCATTGACTGTTCTCATTACTCCTGAATCTGTTAGACTTTATCGCCTTCCATTACTTAGCCAGTTAAGTGGTGCTTCAATTGTAAGCCTTACTGGCATGTTTCACCAGGTTATCCTCGTCCACGTGCAACATCTTGTGTGCAGATTTACAGCAATGATCGCTAATCACATTAGGAGTTCCAGAACTCTGGGATAGTTTACCTTAACTTGGGGTTATTCTGTAACACTCTGGCCTTGTTTAGCCAATATGACCAAAGTTTGAGATGGACCCTTGAACCTATTTTGCTGCTATAGGCTCCTTTGAAGCATTATAGAGAATTGATATTTTCTTTACACAATACTGTTTGTTCTAATTTTTGTGTGCATGGTGTGCACAGATATGAATTAAACTCATTTCCTGGAGCTTCTCAGCTATGCACTTATGAAAATAACCATTACACTCTGACTCCCATTTCTTGTTTCTCAAGTGCCTAGTGGACAGAGCAGAGGATGCTGTGAGGAAATTGCAGTACATTAGTGCAAGGATTTGTAATGGAACATGATTTATCTTAAAACTGGTTAACTGTTGGTTGTGAAATAACACTGGAGTCAGTCTCCAATATAGCAAGCTGTTGTGATGTGGTTTTAGGTCTGCCATGAACTAACTGGTATAGTCAATCCTTTTAAGTGAATATCCCCAGCATAGTGAACTGTTTACTTGCTTAACAGGATTATGTGTCAAATATTGTCTTTTGCATTTGATGCTCTTTATTAACATTTTGAATATAATGAAACATTCAGAGATATTAATTCCTTATTGTTATTGCATATCAAAGTACTTGATTTGGCATTCAAGGCTAGAAAATCAATCATGCAGCAACTGATATAATTAACGGCTACCCAACTAGGATACAATTCGCAGAACAGTACAGACAAGATCAAGCCCTTTGGCCTGTGATGTCTGTGCCAACCATGATGCCAATCCAAACTAATCCCATCTGCCTACACATGATCTATATCCCTCCATTCCTTGCCTGTTCATGTGCCTGCCAAAATGCCTCTCAAACACTGCTATTGTATCTGCTTCCACCACTTCCCCTCAAAATATAATTTCACCCCTACCAATTCTTAGTAATCGAAATTGATTAAACTCGTGAGAATAGATGGCTTTTTTGGATTGTTTCCTTTAGTATCATCTTTGAATATCAATTTTTGTCAGGCAGCTAGGTGGACAGTTTGCTAATATCTGACACAATTGTGCTATGAAATTTGGGCACTTATGAAATTTTTGACGTGGTAGTACTTTAAGAAATGTATGCTCTTTGAATAACGTACTACCATAAATCTTTGTGCATATTTTACACCAAAGCAGATGTGTATTCATTCTCTTTATATAATAACCCACCACATATTTTAAAGCAATTTTTAAGATATTAGAGATTGATACCCAGATTAAAGCATAAAACGTACATTTTAACATAAATAGTACCAACTCTTCAAAGTTTTCACTACATTGTAGCACCATAAGGAATACTGCAAACAAGATTACTGATGTTTCAGTAAATCCTACTGCATTTTTATTGCTCATCATTGCTGAAGGAGAGAGTTAGATAGATGGCTTTGAACGATAGAGAAGCCACAGCAAAAATGAGAGTAATAATGGGTGAGAGAGACAAAACCATAAGAGGTATTTCTCTGAATATCATGCCCTCCAGCCTCTCAGACAACCTCGAGCCACTGCAATTTACCTACCACTGAAACAGGTCCACGGCGGACATCATCTCCCTGGCCCTATGCTCATCTCTGGAGCATCTGGACAGTAAAGACGCCTATATTGGACTATTTATTACAGCTCCGTCTTCAATACTATCATTCCAAGCAAACTCAGCTCCAAATTCCTAAACCTGGGAATTAACACCTCCCTCTGCAATTGGATCCTTGACTTCCTGACCAACAGACCACAATCAGTAAGGATAGGCAGCAACACCTCTGCCACAGTTATTTTCAACACTGATGCCCCACAAGGCTGCATCCTAGCCCCCTATTCTCCTCCCTATGCACTCCTGACTGCCTGGCCAGATTCTGCTCCAACTCCATCTACAAGTTTGCAGATGATCCCACCGTAGTGGGACGTATCACAAGTAATGATGAGTTGGAGTACAGGAAGGAGATAGAGAGCCTTGTAACATGGTGTCATGACAACAACCTTTCCCTCAATATCAGTAAAACAAAAGAGCTGGTCATTGACTTCAGGAAGGGAGACGGTGCACATGCTCCTGTTTGCATCAATGGTATTGAGATCGAGAGGTTTGAGAGCTTCAAGTTCCTAGGCATGAACATCACCAATAGCCTGTTCTGGTCCAACCACGTTGATGCCACAGCCAAGAAAGCTCACTACACCTCTACTTCCTGAGGAGGCTAAAGAAATTTGGCATGTCCCCTTTGACCCTCACCAATTTTTATCGATGAACCATTAAAGCATTCTATCCGGATGCCTCATGGCTTGGTATGGCAACTGCTCTGCCCATGACCGCAAAAAATTGCAGAGAGTAGTGGACACAGCTCAGCATATCATGGAAACCAGCCTCCCCATCCATTGACTGTCTGCACTTCTCGTTGCTTCTGTAAAGCAGCCAACATAACCAAAGATCCCACCCAGCCTGGACATTCTCTCTTGTACCCCCTTCTATCGGGCAGAATATACAAAAGCCTAAAAGCACGTGCCACCAGGCTCAAGGACAGCTTCTAACCCACTGTTATAAGAGTATTGAATGGTTCCCTTGTACAGTAAGTTGGACTTTTGACCTCGTAATCTACCATGTTGTGACCTTGCACTTTACTGTCTACCTGCACTGCACTTTCTCTGTACTGTAACACTTTATTCTGTACTCTGTTATTGTTTTTTTAACCTTTGTACTACTTCAATGCACTGTTGTCTTGCATACCGCCCACACAGATCAATTCATTGCAAGTTTTTCACTGTACTTCAGTACATGTGACAGTAATAAACCAATTTAGAGGTAAATTTAGAGGTGTCTCTCTTGCACTATCTCACTTTTTTTTGGCTGTCTCTTCTCCCTTCCAGTTTTTGTCTTTCGTTACACTTTTGTTTTACTGTTTTTCCCATTAACCTCAGCCTAAAAACAGTACCACATGATTAATAGATTCTCCTAGCATTGATACTTGTAATGTTTGTTCCCTTACTAAACCTCCGGGATGTTGAGGGATGAGGCATTGTTTTGCCAAAGTTGTGTGCTTTGCATTGTTTGCTGCATTAGAAAAGGCACTGCCTATCAGATGAGATCTTGAACTCAAGTTTCCTTTGCTTATTCAGGTTGATGTTAATGTACCATTAAACTACTTCAAGAACAGGGAACTTTCCAATTGTCTTGATCAGCATTTCTCCTTCAAGCTGGTATTGCCTGGTGATTCATTTGCTGTTTGTGGAATCTTGCTGTGCATAACTTGAAAACAATTTTTGCCATGCAGCATAAATGGAAAAGTAATCCAGCTAATGCAAAGTTCTTTAGCACAGCTGAGAATAGAAAAAGACAGGTTTTTAATACGTTTCATTTAAGAAATCTAAAAGAATGGTGACTTTTATCTCTGGAAAAGGACTAGAATACAAAGGAGTAGAAGTTTTGTTATGGCTTTATACGGCTTTGGTCAAATGTTGTTCCAAATACTGAATTTAATACCGGTAAGTGCACCTTGCAAATGTTATGTTGGACTTGAATTTGGCCAGACTACATAATGTATATTAGAAAGATGCAGGTGCTCTCTTTAGAAAAAAATCTGAATATTCGGAGCAGATTGCATGGATTAAGTTTGTATTCTCTTGAATATAAAAGATCAAAGGTGATCCAAATTAGATTTTTTAAGATGTTTAAAGGGTTTAATAAGATGGGAGAAAGAAACCCATTTCCTTAGGAGCCATAACTTTAAAATTCAAAGTTAAACTATTCGGAAGTGATATTTGAAGGCACTTCTTCATTAATGGATAGTGAAAATTTGGCAAACCTTTACCACTGTTAAAACTGGGTAATTTGAAGAATTCCAATCCAGGGATTAAGTATATCAAGGTTGTGGAACCAAAGCAAGTGTGTTAAATTTGTTACTCATCAGCCTTGAATTAATCCTAGTCTTTAAATAGGGTAAAGTTGGAAAGGAGGTGGGGGATATGATTATAATGTGATATTTATAATTAATAGTGGAGGGACAAGAAACAACAAAATCTCAAATGGAGAAAAAAGTTTGGGAACCTCTGTTCTAAGTGAATGGCGGAATAGACTTGAGGCTAATGAATTGCTCCCATTCCTGTGTTCTTGTCTACTACACAGTATATATAGAATTTATTAGTGTGAAATTATTATTGTAAAAATGGACAAGTATTGCAGCTAAATTGGAAAATTATATTGTAAAAAAACTAAGTTTAATTATAAGTTAGAAGTGCTGCATTACCAGAATGACAAATTCTATCCTAAATGTTTTTGGCGTTCTCCCTAGCGTTTAGCATACTTTGGTTCTCCCAATGGCTAAAATGTTGGAAAATTGCAAATATTATAATGAATGGATCACATACTAGGAGGAAGTGAACTAAGCTGGAAGACACAAAACACAGGGATACTTAGCAGGTCAAGTAAGCACATAGAAACAGTATCTAACAGAGCTGTACATGGCAACAGCAGAATCATTGCCTTGGGAAAGTATTGAGTACAACACTGGAGTTCTAACCTCCTGTGCTATCCAAGCAGATTTGGTATGAAATCTGCCTCTGAACCTGCACCATGTTAGATCTGGCACAGGTTTGGTGACTCCATTCATTTCCACCGAGAAGAACGGCTGTGAGGGAGAGAGTAAGATCAAGGTCACTTACACTTTCAAAATTAAGTTAACTTAAACATTAATTTTTTTTGTTATTTTTACTGACATTCGCACAATTCGGCTTGTTTGCAGTTTTGGTCAACCTGACGTGAAAGGATGCCTTAGCCAGCTGTCAAAACATTTCAGCAGGATTTACAGTTCCAAGGGTGTGCACAATGCATGGTCTTACCGATCATATCCTTGCTGCCTTTGGGGATCAGATTGCCTTTGGAATATCTGTTTTTGTGGGTAATTGTAACTACTCTAAGCAAATTCCAGGCCATTGAGTCCAGATGGCTGTAGATTTCCCCTTGCAAAAGATGAGTTTGAGTTTTTAAGTTTTCTTAGAAGAGAACTCTCATTGTTAGAAAAAAGGTGAGGAATTAAATTGATAAGCTTCCAGAAGCTCAGGGTCACACTTGCATTTAAGTAAAGGTGTTCTGCAGCATTTCTGTTTTGTCTTCCAAACATAGAAGTAATATCATGAGGAGCAAATATAGTATGCCAAATTGAAAAAGAGTAAATGGCCTGGAAAAAAGGTTTGTAACGTTAGATTGTGGAAGTCTGGAGGTGAAATGACAGCTGTTGCATCTCATGGTGTATTTTGTGATGTAGGACTTCTAACAGGCCATCAAAGGAAGCAACATTACCCATCTGTCTGTTATGTAATTTTTGATAATTTCTCTGCTAGTTTTCATTTATTGGTTAACTGTAGGCCTTTAAGAACCATACCAAATTATATTTTTTGATCTTATTCAAGTCCATTACAGACTAGTTTTTGTTCTTCGTTCTGTTGACTCTTCAAATCATGCAAAGGCCCCCACGCACATATCTTAAAATTGGGACTTCTGGGCACCAACAAACGTTATGCACTGGTCAACTCAATCCCATGTTGGAGAAATAAGAACTACAAGAAATTAATTTGTAGTGTGGTCACAATTCCAACTTCCTGTTGTTGCCCAAACACCTCTTTTGAATTTACTGTCTCGTGCTTTCTAACTTTTTTGCAGATTTTTTTCATGTGCTTAGGCAAAATTCATCTTCCAACTCGATAACACAGCCATAATTTAAGCCCAGGTGTTTATTGGTGGATTTTAAGTAGATTCAATGGAAGTGAGGTATTAGACCTAGTGTTCATAGATCAACTAATTTGTCTATGTTCAATTACTCAAATGGACAGATTGACGGACTGTATAAATGGCCATGGAAGACTGTGTAAAAGTAATTTCAAGAGCATGAGATTGTTTACAGGGACAGAATGGGCACATCAAGTGAATGTTAGTATATGGAACATAAAGTATTGAAGGTACAAAAAGCATCTCAACCCTTTGTATGGAACTGCCCTTGCAAAGACTGAAGGGGCTTCAAAAGTAAAATATCGAATGTGCTATTAATTTGAAATAAAATACAAGATGCTGGAAACGCTCAGGAGGTTAGGTAGTGGAAAAAAGTGGGACTAAATGGATAGTTTTTTTTTCCAGAAGTCAGTACAGCCATAGAGTGACAAATGGGCTCCTTCTGTCCCACAAGATAATACATTTAAAAACAAATTAGCTCCCTACCATTAAGTTAAATATTTACTGAAAAAGATTTTAAAAATGTAGCTACTGTCAAACACCAAACTACAGCCAATATGACAGCAGTTTGTAGTCACACAGTAGTAGTACTGATGAGTACGCAAAGCAGAATCTGAAGCACAAGGGTGAGACCAGCATAAATAGTTGTGATAGATACAACAAAAAACTTCCAGTGCAAGTATGTCAAATCAAAATGGCAAAATGTTCCAATAGTCAGACAAAAAGGGCCTGTCTCCATAATATTCTTTGCTAGCATCCACGTAGGTCATTGGTGCAGCATCACAATGGAGCCAAGCTTCACCCTGAGTTGATCATTGCTGCCACTGGATATGCATTCCCTGTACTGTAAGAAAAGTACAAATATTGCATTAGATGGTACAGTTGTACCCTTAGCACTCAATTGATTTGGACACAGTAGAAAGAGTTCTCCATTGTCCTTACCGGGGGCAACAGTTGAGGGTTAGTGGTAGCTTTGCTATGCAACCACTAAGCATCCTACTACTTACTGCTCTCTTCCATGCTTGTTTTCACATTGCAGTACTGAAAATAAGACTCGTTTTGATTGGGTTGTGAGGAAGCATCTAATAATAGTCAGTAGGCATTTTGTATTTCAGTGGTGACCTCTAGCTGCTTGCAGGAAGGGGAACCTATATGCACCAATTGTTTATAACATCTATAGTAACACAATATTGCTGTTCCTATTTGGGAGAGATGTGAAAGTGTAGTTCATTCTATGAAGTATGTTTTTCCTTTAGAAAAGCGCTATTCTTTTCCATTAGAAAATCACTTTTGTGGGAGTTCTGAATCATGGGTTTTGCTGATCTCCATCCAAAGGCAGCTGTGATCATTGTTCTTTCATGGGAAAACAATAATGAGTATGTTTGTGATAAGAGATCAGAAGGGCAATCACACAAACTGATCTTATTTTAATCTTTAAATGAAGATCTGGAGAAGTAACCATTTACATTAATGTGGATCTAAGAATACTATAAATATGCAAAGTTCCCAATTCTTCTGCAGCCATTAATTAAAGATGCATTTATTTTCTTTTTTAACCACCATCAGCATGAAAGTCAGATTTTGAACATTACCATTATCTTAATTAATATAGAAATGCCCTTGGTATTTTCTTCAATTACCAGTGAGCACTGTACTTTGTGCTTGGCATCAGCAATGTTTTTTTCTTGTTTCATCTAGCAAACATTAATATATTGCTAGATAGCTCAGCTGTTTGGAAATGTATTATCTTTTGGGACAAAAGGATTCCAATTAGTGCACTGTACCTGTACTAACTTTTGCAAAAATTATCCATTTTGTTGCATTTCTTACCGTTTAGCCTTTTTTTTAATATATATTCAATTCCCTCTTCAAAGAATCTACTTCCACCAGCCTTTCAGACAATGTATTCCAAATCATAACAATGCTCTGTGTAAAATAAATAATTCATCCACCCCTTGGTTCATTTTATTAGTTATCTGTGTCCTCTGGTTACAAACCTTCCAGTCTTCGGAAATTGTATCTCCTCGTTTACCCTTACTCAAGACCCTTTCATAATTTTGAACACCTTTATTAACTCTTCTCTAGACTGAAATCATTAGTTCTTGGATTATTCTATTAAGTCTCTTTCTTTCATCTGTAAGACTGTAACATCTTTCCTAGAGGTGGCCAGAATTGGACACATTACTCCAGCTGAAGGTCTAACTGTTGTCTAATGTTGGGATGTTTGTTCTCAAACAAGTTTGAGTAAAGCTGTAATCCAGATAAAGGCTGGAGATTAAATATGATCATTGGTTGATAACTTAGTGTAGATATAAACAAATCAAAGGAAAATGTTTTTTTCATGTGGGGACTGTAGCAAGTCTTTTCTTCTAAGATGTCAGGAAAATTTGGCTAATAAATTATCTCCTAAGAAATGAGTGTATTAAACAAGAAAATATAGTTGTTTCAATAAAATTGCCATGTCTTGGTCTCTGTTAAATTCCCTAATTTCTTTTCAAGATGGAAATGAAGAAGAAGCAGGAGAAGAACTGGGTGAAGAAGAGGATTGGTTTGGAAATGCCTCTGAAACTCCTTCCGAAGTCTCCTATTTAGATGTACAAGAGGACCTTAATGTGTCACCTGGGAAAAAGCTGCAAGAACAAGAAACCTCTCCAGATAACTCCTCGGGAAGCACAACTCCCATAAGGAACTCATTGGAATTGCTAGTCTCCGAAAATGATCAGGTTGGAGACACCTTGGGAAAACAGGATGCATTGTCACCTGTTTCTTCACCGTTGTTACATGAAATGGGATCCCATGTTTTGCACAAACCCATGAGTAGCAATTTGAGACGACTGCTAGAGGCTGGGCCAGTCAGTGGCAGCTCTGGTCTGGGAGCTAAGGAAAAAGAGGGTTCTGTAGATGGTCCTGTTTCAGCTTTGCCTTTGTCACCATCTTCCCCTCATGCACTACAATTAAGTGTTCTTGCTAGGAAATTAGCTGCTAAGCAGGAGCAAAGTAATAATTTTAGTCCAAGTAACAGCTTTATGTGGGACCAAGATATTTGGCTGCAGAGTTCATCATCTTGTAGTTTATCACCTGCTTCAGCCACACAGAAACTTAAAGCAGCTGCAAATGCGGTCCGCCTGGACAAAAGTCTTTCAAGAGCAGAGGAGCCTATGAGATTTAGTCCATACTCATCGCCTTACAGCCCTATACAAAAGCAATCAGCTAGTTCTGCGCTGGCTGCTCTCTCAAAGAAAGTTAGTGAAAGAAGCCAGTCTTCTGCTCAAGATCACAAGCGTCCAGGAAGTTCTTTCCTTTCTCTGGCCTCAATGACCTCATCAGCTGCCCTCTTAAAAGAAGTTGCAGCTAGAGCTGCTGGTAATATGTTAGTTGAGAGAAAAGATCAATTTATCCCAGGAGATACCTTAAAATCTATGGAAGTGAAACAAGAAAAATTGATTCCATCAGCTCCATTGGAATTGCTGTTGCCTGCCCCCAAACAGAAGTCTTTGAAACCTGCCAATCAAGGTAAAAGTATATTATAGTTAAAATCTAAAAGAGTTTTTGTTTTGATGTCCATCTTTTTCATGAATTTTTGTGTTTATCATATTGACTTATTATTGTGAAGTACTTTCGGATCTCCTGATGGGCTATTTATCCTAAATTCAGATATTGAAGATGGGGAGGGAGCTGCATTGAAGTTATTTAGGGGTCCTCAAGAAGTGTATTTTGAAGGGAACCCTTTTGTTTTTAATGTGAGCTATGTGTGTGTGTGAGCCTCAGCAGTGAATGTTATATTCTGTTGGAAAGAGGGGTGCAGCATGGTCAGGTTTTCCCTTTATGGAGGCTGATACAAAATCCAATCTAGACTTTGTTAAATTTGAGGTAATGTTGTTGACAAATAAAAAATCTCTCATTTTTGGTGCCATCTGAGGAAGTTTGGATTGCTTTTGCTTTATCCTTCTTGAATAAATTAGTTTCATATAGCTTACATTGGCATACCAAAGACAACAGTTTCAACCCTCACCATGAACTCTGCATACACCAATCTTATTCCCCATTATCTTGAGCTGAATCAGTGTCGAAGAACACCCTATTTGACCTTTACGTTTCTAAGCTCCGTGGGAAAATTGGCCTATTTCCACTTCTCTGTTTATCTATTCCTACCACTGCCTCAACCCATCTGCTATTGAAATTTTAATTCATCATGCCCAGATCTGACTAACCTCCCACTATGCAAATTCTCAACCAACACTGCTGCCTGTCTCCTATGATGCATACTTCTTGCCTATGTCTTTGCTGATTTAAATAGAGAAAATGGTGGAAACACCCAGCAAGTCAGTCAGCATCTGTGGAAAGAGAAACAATTAATCTTTCATGTCTAAAACCCTTCATCAGAACTGAGGATGTGACAAAAGTTAGTTTTAAGTTGCAGAGAGGTTGGGGAAGGGATGGATAGGACAAACAGAGTATCTCCATTAGGCTGAGGCTAGGGTTGCCCAAGTGAATCCAATGTTTATGGAGTTGTTTCCTTAATAGATTTATAAGGACCGTTACAGATAGAAAGGGACATGCTAAAGATGTAAAATGCAGTTCATAGCTGTTGCTGAAACCTGAAAACAAAAGGAGAATGCTGGAGATATCCAGCAGATCAGGCAGTGTTTATGGAGAGAGAAAAAAACTAAGTTAATATTACAGATGGGTAACCTTAAAGCAGAACTAGTAGGTTCAGTTGCAAACAGTAAAATCAAATTTCCTGAAATTGTTGAATTTAACGTTCACGAAGGCTGCAATGTGCCTAGACAGAAGTACCTGATTTGTATGGGCTCTGATTTCTCCCTAAATTTTATTTAAAATTATCTACCTTGTCTCCAATTTCCTCTTGCCTTTAATGCTCTTGATTCCTTAGATTCTCCTGTTTATCCCCTCAAGCTCCACCGTTAATTACAGTTGGTTGCTCAGGTGAAACACTCTGGAATTTCTTCCCTTAACCCAATTCCCTAGCTTTCACTTTCCCTTTAAAGCCCTCCTTGGAACCTACTTTATAACCAAGCTTTTGGTGTGACTTGTAATCTCCCTTTTTTTTTAGCTTAGTGTACTTAATTTTGCTTGCAAATTTAAAACTTTGGAGATGCTTTATATACACTGTAAAGGTACTAGTTAAATACAAGCTGCAGATTTTGGGGGAAATACACAGTAATATTTTACATAAGGAGACCCTGGAGACTGCTGATGCTGGAAACTGGAGCAAAAATGACCTGCTGGAGGGACTCAGTGGGTCAAGCCATATTTGTGGGGGTGGAAGAAATTGTCGATGTTTCAGGTTGAGACCCTTCATCAGGACTGAGAGGAGGGAAAAGATGGCCAGTATTTACATAAATTGGAATGGTAGCATTTTGGTTTCTGGTGTTGTCAAATGGTTGCAGAAAATCAGGAGTGGACTTCAGTAACTGAGTTAAGAATATCTTTGAAACCTTTCAATTGATATGCAGTGCAGATGAATTACTCGAGGCTTTATTTTACTTTACAGTTTCTGAGGAAGAGGGAGGAAAATCCTTCCAGTGTCCCATTTGTGGCTTGGTTATAAAACGCAAGAGCTACTGGAAACGGCACATGGTGATTCACACAGGGCTAAAGAGTCACCAATGTCCACTTTGTCCATTCCGCTGTGCACGCAAGGACAATCTGAAATCACACATGAAGGTACCATGAAGTGATGGCATGACTTTTTTTTAATGAGTATTTCTCAGTGTACTTTCCTGATGAATTGTGGAATAGTACAAGTATTTAAATAAATAGAGACATAACTTAAGTAATTGTTGACAATCACTGAGATATTCAAATATCACCTATCTCATTGCTGGAAAATGATTTATCCATTAAGTTTGGCTAAGAAGAGGTGGCAGTTTTATTTTGAATTATCATCCTAAAACCAGAACATTTATAATCATAGCAAACAGTAGATACTTACCTTAATATGGAAACTTACTCCTCCCATCCAAATGTCTCCTGAAAGCAATTTTGTAGACACTACTTATCTTGTACCTTGCCAAGTGACCATTATTCTGGTTAAAAACCTAGGCACAGTGAATGTCAAAAAGCTTTGATTTGTCAGGGAATTAATGCAGTTGGTTTTTACCTTCACCTTTTATATACAAGCACTTACCTCACTATCCCTTTCCCACATCCCAGGGGCTGAAAAATGTAATAGCATAATGTATATTTAATTGGGTAATAAATCTGGGTATGGAGCTAGTGTTTGATGTTGGTAAATGCTGGAAAAGGTAGGTTTTTTTTAGTCATTAATTCAGTTAAAATTTGAACTAAAATCAAGACTGCCTTTCTGTAAGAAACATATCTGCAAAATATGGGAATGAAAATATTCAAATTGTATTTTTAACTTGGTTATTATAGGTCTTTTGGAGCATTTATAATCCACTTTATGATGAGTCTCATGATTTTGCCAGATTAATAAATAGGATATCAAAATAAAATGAACCCCAGGAATAAATTGGTTGTTCAAATGATCCAATTTAATTTTATGGAAATAGCTGGGTGACCTTCTGTTACCAATATGACGAAATTAGTGTTATTTCTTGATAACTATCTCTGTGAAAGTCAACTGGCCTTTATTTCACATGACCTAAAGTATTAAAGTCATGAAGTAATTTACTGTGCAGGATAACTTTTAACATTGTAAGTAAGAAGCTGTAGGATCAACCAGCTGTGGATACTTCCTGAATTCTTCATTTACTCATTTCTCAATATTGATTGTATTGGCAAAATGAAAATCGGAGTAGAGACGAGAAGCAATACCTTTAGGATGGAGAGTAGAGAGTTCTTTACCATATTCAGTTTCAGCAGGTTATCAGACCTGCAAATCAGGTCTATTTTGGGGTAGAATTATGTGTCTGATCACACAACAGAATGTGGACATGCCTTTAATCACCTTGGTGTCACCAAAATGCCTGGTTTTTAAGAGGTTGCATTTAGTCTTCAGTAATCTTTTGTGGCTCAAGCATGCATTATCATTCTGTGTCATATGCAGAATAATAACAGAAAGTGCTAGGAACAGTCAGCAGGTCGGGTAACATGTGGAAAGAGAAGCAGAGTTAATGTTTCAGGTCTGAGATGTCAGTTATGAAGAGGGGTCTCTGAAACATTAACTGTGTTCCTCTTTTCACAGATGTTTTCCAGGTTTTCAGCATCTACAGATTTTCTGATTTTTTTTCATATACTATATGCATATTCAAAACAGTGCTCTTTCCAGTAAGCTGTAGTTTTATTTTCTTCTAATTACAGTGGCGCAGCATAAGAGCTGCTGCCTTTTGGCTCCAGCGACCCTGTTTCGATCCTGACCTCCTGTTGCACATTCTCCCTATGATCTTGCGGGTTTGCCCTGAGTAAACAATACTCCCACATCCCAAAGGCAGGTTGGGAGGCGAATTGACCCCTGTAAATTGCCTCTAGTGTGTAGGCAAGTGGTAGAATCGTGGGGTGGGGTATTTGAAGGGAGTGTAGGAGAATAGATTACAGGAAAATTAGTGGGGAACCTGACTAGTTAGTGTGAATAAATGGGCCGAAATGACTGCCTTCTATGTCATATGGAAATAGAGTAAATAGTACTATAAATTTAGGAGATAGGATTAGCTTTTCTTATGGTGTAATAATGTTCTGCAAACCTTTGGATGTGATTTAAGAAAAAAATGTGGATGTAGGGAAAAACTGATAAGAATCAAAACTTTACTAAATGGTATTTCAGGAAAATTTTCCACTTCAAATGTTTATAAACTGATCAAATGTTTTCATTCTTTTGTGTTGATTCTACCCACCTCAACCCCTGCAAAGTGTAGCTATGTGCTCATTTGTTTTCTGTATAATAGACATGTCTTTTTTTTCTTTAGTTGACATCACAAAACCCCTTGTTCCATTTGCTTTTCAAATGGATTGTTCTATTTTAGGTAGTGATGCTAGGTTAAGTCACAGATAATCAATTGTAGAGAAATTTGAGACATGAAATAGTTGTAGGCTTTTAATGCATCATGTTGATTCAACCAGCTCATTTGATTTTTTTTTGTCTGTATTTAGCTGTTTCTTTCACTAGAATGGCACCCTGAAGAAAATGTGCCTGTGTATTTAATTGGGAAGTGGTGAGGGTAAAGGTTTACATTTAAAGCTTTTATCATGTTCTCTTATTCCCTTTACAAACAACTTTGTCAATCACCAGGTTCATCAGCACCAGGACAGAGGAGAAACTTTCCACTGTGAGCTTTGCCCTTTCACCTCGTCTCGTCACTTCAGTTTAAAACTCCACATGCGCTGTCATCAGCACTTTCCCAGAACAGAGGTGAAGGTCAAAGAAGAGATTACTGAATCTGAGGTCAAAAGGCTACCTTCTAATGAGACTGCTGATAAGAATGAGGGAACACAACTACTTGGGAATAAGTTAAAAATTCAGGACCATCTTTTGTATGAAACAATGGCTGAAAATTACAAGGAAACTGCTGTTCCATTGAAACCAGTTAAAGAGGAACCCATTGACATGAATGTCACCAGTATGTCACTACCAGATAATCATAGGTTTGGCAAAAAACCAGAAGCAATGCAGCAGAGTACAGCAAATCCATCAGAGCCATCTGACTTGACAGCCACCCAAAAAGTGTTTCTCTTTGGCCAAGACATTTCTGCAACAGACTTTCTTGTGAATTTATCAGGTATTTCAGTTTTCTTTGCTTAAATATTGCTTTTTTTGTCTGTTACTTTAGACTGGTGGTAACTTCTATCTCTCTGAAGACTCGTTGCTGCATTTTTGTGATTAAAGTGAAAAATTAGGATATGTTATTCTTGAATTAAAAACTTAAACAAGGATCTATATATTTCTCTGTATGCTGTAAGCTAGACCATCTAGGGGTGAAATCTGAAACGCTTTTTCACACAAGTTGGTAAAAGTTTGAATTATTGACCCCTGATGACTGTAGCTGTTGGATCAATTGAAATTTTTTTGTGTGAGGCTAATGATCTGTTATTACTTTAGGGTGTCGACGGACACAACGTAAAGAAAATATGGTGCTGAATAGCCTGCTATTCCTAAAAAAAAGTATTTCATTTGTTCTTGCAATCAAAAGCTATAAAGTGTTAGGGAATATTGTCTGAGAAACTTATAGTTCTTTAAGTATTACAAAGATTTATCAATCATTATTCCAGACCCGACAATCTGTAATTCTGTTTTACAACATTTGTGATTGGTCAGCAGTGTAAAATGCTGTATCTGTTGAGTGAGACAGCTAGATAAGGTTTGATCACCTGTTATATTAGAGAACTGATGTACCTTGGTTCCAAACTTTTATTGCATTGTCATGTAATATTCTGGAGTGTTTAGTATAATAATTTTGGTCACTGACTTTTACGATAAAACCTGCAATGGGTGACACTGTTAATACATTTCTAGAATTATTTTGCAAGTTGTGTATATTTACAAGTGTACTTTATGATCAATAACTGATGTGGGAACAATAATTACATCATTCTGCAGCCTGTTTACATGTTGTTCCACAATGATACCATGCTGCGAGTATGCTGGGTTTATATATGTGCGAGACAACAGTTTGTTCTCTGTGGTCAGCATAAGTCTTGCACACCTTCTGAATGTAGAATCAGTTATTTCTTAGTCTGAATTTTTTTTTCCCAAACTTAAACCTGCAATATATACATGGTATGGAGTAGTTGTTGATTCTGTCCTTTGGAATGACATGCTTTTTAAAGGCAATTGTTGCATGTACAGTCAGTTCAAATTAAAATGGGTTGAAAACTAACTTTAGGCAGATTCAAATGAAGTAGCTCTGACTTTAAAAATACTGTGCTTGAATCTTGGACTTGTGCTTACCAATTTCAGTATTCTTCTGGGTACTATCTTTCCCAAGAATTCCCAAGATTACATTTTGTCCAAGTGGTGGTTAGATCTTCTAAAATCCAACTCGTGCTGTACTGAAATTTTAAATTGTTTTTGAGGAATTGAGAGTTGTGTTTGGGATGCAGGAGAGGAGAAAGATTGACGTGAGCTTTAATTTGTCATCTTGCATTCAAAAATCTGTTTTGAATATATCAGAACTAAGATATTAAATTATGGCTGGTAAATTTATGAAAACTTGTCACTGGAGAGTTGCAGCACATCTAAATTTGGGGGTGCAGCCTTTATTATGAACTACATGGAAACTAATTTGCAGGGACAGGGAGAGTTCATTTCTGTTGGATAATAGAAGTTGCCAGATAACAGAGCCTCCAAATTTTGACCTTGCATGTGTAGTATATCTTTCTAAATATGTTAGTACATAGAATATCCCTAGGTGCAGGAGTAAAGCTGAATATGGTGCACATGGCAAACTTTATTTTTTGTTGGCTCTGAAATTGATTCAGACAGGAGGCAGCTGATTTTGTCTTGCAAAGGGAGACATCTCATGCAAGGTTTTGTCTTGTGGAAGCTTTGCTGGGTATTGGGTTATAGATAATGTAATGAATATGGAGAACCACAGTCTGGTAAGGCAAAGCAGCAATTTGCCACTTGCAGTCTTAGTTGGTCATTGATTTATAGAAAAGGAAAATCAAACAAAGGGAGAGTAGTAAACCATTTAGCCCTGTAAGCTTATTTTGTCATTCCATGAGATCATGACTGATCTCAAATTTATCAGTCTGCTTTGGATGCACATTCTTTGATTTTAGCCAGCCAAGGACATCAACCTCATAATTTAAAGTTATCAATTGAGCTATCACCTACTGTTTTCTGCCGGAGGAAGTCCACTATACCAGCAACCTTTAAGTGTTTCCTAACCCCTCTGCTGAAATACTGTGCTCTGACTTTTAATTCTTTCTCTCTTTGTCTGACATTCCATGCCCATAGATAATGTTTCTCTATCTTTTCAAAATCTTAAGGACCTTAATCAAATCTCCCTTTTAGTGTTTAATGTTTTAAGGATTGTAACATCAATTGATAACACCTTATTTCTGAATCAAAAAGTTACATATTCAAATTGCACTCCAGATCTCTGAACACAAAAATCTAGTCAAGAGTTCTACTGTCCTGAAGCAAACCCTCAGGCCCACTGCGTCTGTGCTGGCCATCAAGTACCTATCTATACTGATTCCATTTCTCAGCACTTGGCTCGTAGCCTTCTATGCTATGCGTTTCAAGTGTTCATCTAAGTACTATTTAAATGCTATGAGAGTAACTGCCTCCATCACCTCCACAGGCAGTGCATTCCAGTTTTCAACCAGCCATCCTCTGGTTGAAAAAAATCTTCCTTAAATAGGAAGGGAGAGGGCTCCAAGAAAGGGATGTTTAATAAATCAAGAGGAAATGAAAAAGCAGTAGCATAGCGTTGTGAGGGGGAAATTGACAGGCAAAGTTTGACAAGCTGTGGCAGAAAATGTCAACAAAACTATGCAACAAATTCAAAGTTAGTACAAGCTTTTTAAAAAAAATCAAAGCTTAATGAATTTTATTTGAATGCATGTAGCATTTTCAATAAGATAGATGAGTTGATAGCGAGGGTAGCAACATATAACTATGATATAATGGATATTACAGAGATGTGGTTGCAAGGTAACCAGGACTGGGTGCTCAGTGTTCCAGGTTATAGAGTGTTCCAAAAGATCAGGCCAAAAGGGAAAGTAGGCGAGGTGGCGCTGTTATTCAAGAATGTTTTCAGAGCAGTGCTGGGCTGTGATATAGAGGTAGTAGCTAGTAATGTTGAATCAGTTTGGGTTTAAATCATAATTAGCAGAGTTGGGTATAATCGGTAGGTCCCCAAAATGCAATCACTCAATAGGGTGGACCATAAATGGAGAAATAACTAGGGGGTGTTTGAAGGGAACTGCAATTGTCATGGGTAAATTTAATCTATATATTGATTGGATGAATCAAGGATATTTTAGAATTATTTGTGGAATGCATCAGGGATTGCTTCTTAGAGCAGTATGTTACAGAACCTACCTGGGAACGGGCTATTTTAGATTTGGTCATGTATAATGAGGAAGGATTAATAAAAGATTTTGTGATTAAAGATCCCCTAGGTAGTAGCAATCATAATATGGAGCTGTGGGCAGTGTAGAGAGCTGTCAAAGGATACAGCAGAATATAGATCAATTACAGATATGGGCAGAGAAGTGGCAGATGACATTTAATTGGAGCAAGTGTGAGGTGTTGCACTTTGGGAGGTCAAATGTAAGAGGAAAGTATACAGTTAATGGCAGGACGCTTAACAGCATTGATGTACGGAGGGATCTTGGAGTCCATGTTCATAGCTCCCTGAAAGTAGCCATGTAAGTAGATAGGATGTTAAAGAAGTCTTATGGCATGCTTGCCTTCATTGGTTGGCGCATTAAGTATCAGAGTCAGGAAGTCACGTTTCAGCTATATAAAACTTTGGTTAGGCTGCACTTGGAGTACTGTGTGCAATTTTGGATGCCCCAAGGATGTGAAGGCTTTGGAAAGGGTGCAGAGGAGGTTTACCAGGATGCTGCCTGGATTAGAGGGAATGTGCTATAAGGAGAGATTGGGCACACTTGTGTTGTTTTCTGTGGCGTGTCGGAGGCTGAGGGGAGAGCTGATAGAAGTTAATAAAATTATGAAAGGTGTAGATAGGGTAGACCGTCAGAATCTTTTCCCCAGGGGAGAAATGTCAAGTACTATAGGACATGTATTTAAGGTGAGAGGGGGAAAGTTTAAGGGAGATGTATGGGGCAGGTTTTATTTTACCCAGAGTGGTGGGTGCCTGGAATGTGCTGCCAGGGCTAGTGGTGGAAGCAGATACGATAGTGATATTTAAGAGGCTATTAGAAAGGGATATGAATATGCAGGGAATGGAGGGATATGGATCATGTACAGGCAAAAAAGATTTAGTTTAATTCGGAACGGACATCGTGGGCCTAAGGGCCTGTTCTTATGCTGTACTGTTCTCTATGATAGAATTCCAGATGTAGTTCTGTGTTCTCTGTGATAGAATTCCAGATATAGTTTGAGGGTGAACGCCACAGGACCAAAACCCTGTCTGCAACTTAAATAAGGGCATTTGTAATGGAATGAAGGTGGAGTTGTCTAAGATGGACTGGAAAAATAAGCTTCTGAGATGGTTCAGTAGATGAACAGTGGCAGATATTCAAACGGCTGGTCCATAATGCTCTACAGGAGTTTATCCCAATTAAAAAGAGGGGATTCCATGAGAAGTGGGCACAGTCTGTGATTAACAAAGGAGGGCATCAGTGATGTTATATTGAAAAGTAAGGCATAGAAAGTAGCAAGGGCTGGTGGTAGGTCAGGAGATTGGGAAGTTTTTAGGATCCAGCAGTGAAAGACTAAAAAGCTCATAAGAAGGGAGAAAATTGATTTTTGAAAGAAAACTTTTGTGTCGTATCAAAACAAATTGTAAGTGTTTCTGTGGATACACGAGTTGGAAGAAGACATCTCATGTAAATGTGGGACCTCTAGTGAATGAGGTTGGTGAATTAATAATAGGAAACAAAGAAATGGCAGGTGCAAAAAAAATTAATTTAATGTATCAGTCTTCATCATCAAGGACATTGCAAATATCCCTGAGAAAACAGATGGTCTAATTTCAAATAACATGGAGGAACTTGTAAAAAAAAATCCTAATCCCAATCACAAGGAAAACTAAGGGGGATAAAGGTGGACAAATCACAGGGACCTGGTGGCCTGTCCCTAAGGACTTTGAAGGAAGTGGCTGCAAAGGTAGTGGGCCCATTAGTTGAAATTTTTCAAAACTCGCTAAGATCCAGGAAGGTACCAGAAGACTGGAAAACGGCCAATGTGACTTCCCTGTTCAGAAAGGGAGGAAGACAGAAGGTGGGGAACTATGGACCAGTTAGTTTAACATCTATTGTTGGCAAGATGCTAGAGTCAATAATCAAAGAGGAAGTAACTAATTATTTTAAAATGCTGAATTTAGTCAACATAGTTTCATGAAAGGTAAATCATATTTGACAAATTTGCTCAAATATTTTGAGGATGTAACGGGGAGAGTTGATAGAGGGGGACCTGTAGATGTACTTTATTTAGATTTCCAAAAGGCATTTGATAAGGTGCCACATGAGATTCTGATGCCCAAGGTGTTGAAGGAATTGTGTTAGCATGAATTGAAAACTGGATGTTGCATAGAAAAGAGAGTTGGAATAAATGGGTCTTTTTCAAGCTGGAAGGATACAACTAGTAGAGTACCCCAAAGATCGACTCTTGTCTCTCAATTGTTTATTATTTACATTAATGACCTGGAGGAGGGAACGAAATGTAATGTTTCCAGGTTTGCTGATGATACGAAAATAGGTGGAAGGATGTGCTGTGCTGAGGACATTGTGATTTTGCAACAGGATATACATAGTGACTGTGTGAAAGCCTGGCTAATAGAGTTTAATGTGGGGGGAATGTGAAGTCATGTACTTCCATAAGAAGAATCAAAAGGCAATTATCTAAATAGAGACTGTAAACAAGTATTTTGGGGAATCTAGATGACCTAGTGCATGAATTTGCAAAAAGTTAGCAGGCAGGTCCAGTAAGTAATCAAGAAGGCAAAACGGCATTTTGACCTTGATTGCGAAAGGGCTGGGGTTTAAGAATAGAGAGGCTTTGTTGCAGCTGTACAGGGTGTGATGGGGCCACACCTAGAATACTGTGCACAGTTTTGGTCCCCTTGCCTTAATAGGGATGTATTAACATTGGAGGTGGTCCAAAGGAGATTCACTAGGATAATTCCATGGATGAGAGAGTTGTCCTCTCAGAGAGGCTAGGTGCTTCAGGTCTGCATTTCTTGGAGTTCAGAAGAATGAGGGATGAGCTTATTCAAACATATAAGATCCTATGACAGGGGAGATGTTGAGATGTTTTCACTAGTGGGAAAGTCACGAGCAAGGGATCACAGTTACAAAATAAGGTGCACAGAAATTTCTTCTCTCAGAGGGTAGTGAATACCTGAAGTACTCTACCCCAGAGGGTGGTGGAGGCCAGATCATTTAAGGTGGAGATGGATAAATATTTGAAAGATCGAGGAATTGAGGGTTATGGGGTATTGGCACAGGGTTGAGGCTAGCTTAGATCAGCCGTCCTATTGAATGGCAGGGCAGGTTTCAGCAGAGGTTTACTCCTGCTCCTATTTTATTATGTTCTAATTGGGGAATCACAGGGATCGCATTCTAAAAATTATTAGAGCTAGCCTTTTAGGAGTGAAGTTAGGAAGTACTTCTACATGCAAGTAGTGGTAGAAGTTTGGAACTTCCAATTAATGCTGGATTAATTGTTAAATTTAAATCTAGTTTTGATAATACCTTTCATTAACCAGAAATCTAAAGACATTGAGACAAAGTGGATAAATTGATTTGGGTCAGAGGCCAGATAGGATCCAAGAACTTGAGAATATCAGGAATAGACCACATGGCCCCACAAACCTGCTCTAGCATTCCTCAAGATTGTATTGATTTTACTGCCTCAATGCAATTTCTTACATAACCCAAGTACGTCTTTAGATACTCAGTGATTGCGCATCCTCAGCTCTTGAGAGTAGAAAATTCCAAAGTTCACAACAAGAAATTAGTCCCGATGTTGTTCTTAAAATCTAACTCCTTTGTACTGAGTTCATGACTCTCAGGAAATGGCTAAAGTGGAAGCTGCTTAATCCGCTGAGCACTTTTTTTATTTCAGAATCTCAATATCCATCTGGAATTTTGATTATATAGACAAATTTTGATTATAGACAGTTTGATTATATAGACAAAGGGGAACAAATTCCTCAACTTTGCATTTTGAGGAATTTGTTCTCCTTTGTCTATATAATCAAAATGTTTCTGAGAATTGCTTTGATTTCTGATACACACTCCTGAAAGGTGAATCTGTAAATTGACCTTTCTTTGTTAATGCACGGAAAAAAGCAACAGTTTTAGTGAAAGTACCTGAGGGTGTCTAGTGCCTGTGAAACTATAGGTTAGTATGTGTCACCATCTAGAAAGGATTTTAATGTACAGCAAAAGTAATGTTCATCTAGAATGGCTAATTGTAGAGTAGTCAGCGAAATAGTAAATGCTCTGTATCTATAAAGCAGAGCCATAGTCCATATAGAGTGTTGTTCTAATATGCTTTTCTCTTTCAAAATTTTAGCTGCAAACCAAAGGGGGTCCTTAATTCCAAAGATTAAAGTGAAAGATGAGCCTAAAGAGAGGACAACACCTGATCCTATTCCGTCACCGCGATCAGTTAACTTTATTGGGAATGAGCCCCCACCGAAGATTTTATCTGAAGTTCCTGCTGCTTCAGAGCTGTTCAGCCAGGATATGTCTTGTAAGGTGGCATCAGAACTCCTATTTAAACTATCAGGTACTTGTCTGTTGACTTGGATTGCAACTGTGTAACTCTGTCACTTCATTTTTCCAATAATGAGCAAAACATTTTAGTTTGTTTTGAACAAATTATCTTGGTATGTTTTGAAAAATTGTTTTTAAGGTTAGAGCTAAGATTTAGTATCATGGCATGAGGTGTGTGACTTTGAGCTCCTGGTTAAGTCATATTGGGAAGCATTGGTATCTTCCAGGGAGAAGTGTCAAGTTTGGTTGCTCTGTGGCTTCATCCAGAGTCATAGGTCTCACAGTGCCTTGTCTAGTGATTATGGCAAAGAAAAAGGGAAATATTACATATGAAAGAAAAATAGCCTAATGGGGCTACTTTTTCTTAAACAAAAACACTGCTAATATTATTTGTGCTTCTCATTTGTTTCTAGCTCTGCTCATAGTGCAGTATTTATTTCCAGTATTGTCCATATACTTCAGCACATGTACAAATGTACTCTGCCCTTAAATCCCACTATAGTATCTTGCTTTTCAACATGTTATCATCAATCTAATGTGCACTGTCACTGCCAGCCTTCTTGGTGAAAAGATTCTGCTAGGGAATTATCATTCTTGTGTTTTTGTGAAATAGCAATTAGAGATAAATTAGGATTATCTTTGAACTACAGGGTTATCTTGGTAAAGGTGAAACAGTATCTCCTGTAAGAGTACCCTTGCATTCATTGCACGAGACTGAACGGTGCAAATCCAGGTCCCATACTGAATGGACATTGTTTTAGTTAAATAATTCGTATTGTCAGATGCCCATATTTATTTGAATGTCCTCTTGTCCTTCAATAACCTGGAATATTTTATCATAATTTTGCTAAATCCAACTTGTTGAAAGGAACTTTTTGTCTATCAAGTTCTTGATTCTTTTTGGCAGGGGGTGATCTGGGGACTGCAACTGGATATGTTTACTGGGCCTCTAGATTCTGCGTTGAGCTCCATAGAGCATAGTTGCCATTACTGAAAACATTTGCAGTGTCAGTGCTGCCAAAGCAAACCCTTAACAGATTTGGAAATAAATTCATCTGTTGCTGAATTAATTTTTTTTTTGCGTAACAAAATGGGAATCTTCTGCTTGAATAGTAACCAGGAGAAAACAGCTCTAAACTGAACATGAAGGTTGCACATTCCATAAGGTCCAAATTTCTGTGTGTTGGGAAATGAACTGTGCAATAAGGTGAGGGTGTTATATGTTCAAGTCCCCATTCCCTAGAGGACACTTTGTGGGTGACAAGATTATGCATAAAAATGAAGGAGAGAAAATTATGCACAAATTTGTAACAAGTTGCGAGTGCCATTGATGGTGGGATGAGGGCAAGGGAGTGCAGAGGAATATCCAAATGGGATATGCAGAAACAAGACTGATGGAGAATGCTTAATCACCCTGCTTGTTTTCTTCCCTCAAGCAAAGTATTTCTGTCAATATATGCATTGATTCCATTTTATAATCCTATTGTGCTAAATGTAAGTAGAGTCATGGAAACAGGCCCTTTGTCCCATCAAGTCTGTACTGACCATCAACCACGCATTTTACACTACATTAATCTCATTTTTTTATTCTCCCCACACTCTCTTTGACTCCCTGCAGATTTTACCACTCACCTGCACACTAGGGGAAATTTACAGTGCCCAATTAACCTATTAACTAACATGTCTTTGGGATGTAGGAGGAAACTGGAGCATTTGGAGGAAACGCATGCAGGGGGAATGTTTTGCATTTCATACAAGAACAATTCTTTTAATGCCTTTTCTGAGATATGACAGTCCAGCTTGCTTGTTAAAATGATGCTGCTAATTTATTACTACTACCATTGCCTATATTTGGCAGGAGAGTTATTGTGAGAGCACATAACAATCATCAAGTCTAAGAAACTGTTTTTTTTATAAAATGACTAACACCAATTAACCACTGTTTCACATTTGACTGATGATTTTGTGGAAGAATCATCATCTCCACGTGCAGATAAATGAGTTCTTCACCAGATTAATAAAAATCAATACCCCATGCTGTGACCCACCATGTTACTTGCTATTCAGAACTGCAATATTATAAATGTTATTTTGTTTTGGAAAGTTGTTTAATTTTGTCTCCAGATTTATATATGTGTTTTTATTGCAAACGTGAGCGGGAAATCCCAAACTATTGGCAGGTGTGCAAGATGAGCTTCATTGACAGCTCGCCATCTGATTTTTATTTCTCTTGCCTTTACTCACCTCTGTCCCCAGGGAATAATGCACACGTTCTTTTTTCCTATTCTCATTTAGGACCTGTGATTTGCTAGCCAAGCCATATTTATTTTGGATTCCCCATTATCCATTTGAAGATAGTGGGGGCGAGAGGCGTTCTTGTTGTACTGTTGCCGTTCATATCAGCTATTTGATGTAACTGGGCAATTAAGAGTCAGCTGTGTTTGTATGCAGTTGTATAGAAGGCATACTGGGCCAGGTTTACGGCACTCTTTCCCTAAGGATATTAATGAACCAGTTGAATTTTACATTGTCAGTTGTGCAACATTTTATTTCCAGACTTTTTTAAACTCAATTTCCAAACTTGCACTTTCTGGATTTAGTCTTTTAACCTAATCATTATGCAACCATGTTTGTTGCGGTCAGTAACTAAGTAGAGTGGGAAATTGAGCTACTCTTTTGAACCACACATAGATATGCCTTTGCTCACTTATTTTTCAAAGGTTCACCTTTTCCCCTCGCCTTATAAAGAATGTTAAATCGTACATGTACAGATATGCATTATGCACTGAAATGTGCTGCTTCCTTCTGTTGCCATTTAACTTGCCAGATAAAGTGCTCATTTTATTTCTACATTGGGCAATCTCACACCAAGGTATGCAAAGGCTTTCTTTAGCTTTTGAGTGTGGGATGTGCTTTCATTAAAACCTTATTGTAATTCAAGATGACAAGTTGGCTTGAAATCTATTTATAATTACTTGGATCTCTTTTTCATCAAAGACATGAACAAAAGTGGGTGGGCAACTTTAGCTAAACTGTTGAATTATATACAGGGTTCTGCAATTTTTCTTCCTTCATGGACAAAGCTACGTTAATTCTTAAATCTCCACTTTCCTCACCTTCTGAGTATTTGGCTCAATATTTTGCTGCAGAAGGAAGGTTTCCTTGCTTGACAAGATCAGAGGAAACACTTCCCAATGGTTATTTCTGCAGCTGTTTACAGCATAAAAACCTTTTGTTTATTTGATACTTGAAGTGCTTCACACACACACTAAGTTACTTTTGGAATGCAGCAACTATTGGGTAGGCAGACCAGGAAACCTTTTCAAACACACCTCAACCAATAAAAGTGAGCTGAAGGTTGATTAATCTGTTTCATAAGGGTTGAGGGAACATTGCCTGTTCTGAAATTTCCTTTGAATAGAGCCAAAGAATCTTTAACATCCATCTAAATAGGTGGTCACAGGATCCTGAAGTTACAATCTTCTGCTTCACAGTAGGCTGTCAGTAGCCCACTTGGATTATCTGATCAAATTGCATTTCGTGACTAGGCTCACAAGGCAAGCATCACCTGAGCTAAGCTGCCATGCTATAGGTCCTTTGAGGCATTTCAGAATAAGAAGTGGACTGAGGAAGGACAAAGTACCCAATTTTCAACAAGTTGTGACCACCTCTGTGTATAGTCTGCCTTTTTATAAGAAATAACTCACAGCTGCTAGGAATGATTTTTAAAAAGTCTCACTTTGCTAAGCTTAATTATTTTCATTCAGCTTTGCTCTTTTTATGTGGAGCTTTCTTTCAAGCACTTAATTGAATTATTTGAGCTAGGTGCTTGAGTTATTTGTGGTCACCAGGATGCAAGTGTTCATTTGATGAGTAACCTTCTGAGCAACAATACTACATGGGTCCAAATGCTCAACATCCATGAAAACAATCTCTTATTGCCTTGCTCTTCATGTTTTCCTCTTCCCTACTTCAAAAGGAGTTGACTCCTTGCTGCAAATTCTTTTCACTTCCATGCATTTTTTAATCAGATTTTTTTCTGAATATAATTATACACTTTTATTGAAATTGGCATGTTGAACTTCAGATAATTGAACTTGCACCCTTTTATTTACAGAAGTATTTAAAAAAAAATTGAAACTGATGCGCACGATGCTGCCTGCAAAGCAAGGCAGCCATTCAAATTATGCACTCAGAGGAGCACAGCCTTATGGTATTGTCATTGTAGAATTTAAGCCTGTTTGTATAGAGGTAAATCACAGTCCAAGTCTGAGACACCATGAATGATTGTCTTTGGTCTTTGTAAACCTTCTTCTGACCTCTAGTGGCAGAAACTGGCTACTGAGCCATATATGAATTTTAGGAATTTTGAGATTTTGCTTCTGAAACTATAGAGTGGAATATTATTTTGTTTGAACTAATGAGGTGCCAATTTGCTTTTCTGTTTGACCAAATGATTCAATTATGTGGCCTTTCTCCTTGTGACAAGAAAACCTTTGCCATTTACTGCATATTCTGAGTTTGCAACCAGAGTATAATACTGAGCCTTCCAAATTTAAAATAGTTCCTTGTATGACAACAGAATATCATTAATCTTTGTAATAGTTTAACAATAGATGCAAAAGAGCATTTTACAAGATTAACAAATAACTTAGTACCTTGGAGAATTAAATGTTTGGTGACTTTGATGCACTAAACATTTCTCCCCTCCACCCTGCAGAAGCCCTGTCTCATTATAGAATTAGATGATGAAACTTAATACAACAATGTAGAGGCAGTAACTGAATTACAAATACAACAAAATTCTGGTACTTGCATGTCATAAACAAGTTTTAGCTTTGCAGGTTTTGCTGTAGTTTAGAAGAATAACCGTAACTGAATGTACAAAATTGTGACAGGTCTTAACAGGCTGGATGTGAGGAGGATGTTTCCTCTGGCTGTGAGGTGGATGGGAGGTTTCTAGGATCAGGAGAGTCTCAGGTTATGGGTTAATACATTTAGGACTGAACCTGTGGAACTCTCTACCATAGAAGGCTAAGGAAACTAAATTGCTACATGTCCTTAAGAAGGAGATGAATTTCTCGCCATGAAAAGCATCAAAGATATGGGGAGAGTGCAGGAATATGGGACTGAGGTACAGAGTCAGATGTGGTTGTAGTGCCAGAACAGCCTCGAAAGATCAAGTGGCCTACTCCTATTTTTCTATTTCAATGTTTGCTTTCTGTGGTTTATGGTAAATCTCAAAAATTCTGTTCTCTAATTACACATGATTTAGTTCTGAAATTTTCCTTGGCCTTGCAAGAACTTACTGAATTCCTCACTGACTTGTAAAATGTACTATTTTTTTTGTACAGACCCTTGGTGCTGCATCAGGGTGATTTTCAAGGCATTGTTTTAGACGTATTGGTATCCTGTCCCTAGGCTAGCAAAGAGCAGGGGAAGGCTTGGCCAAAAATCTGACTCCAGTAATTCCATATGACTGTGCATGTGTGGAAGTGAACAAGAGGATGGGAATCAGACTCAGTGCTGATTTTACTACAGTCTAATAGCTTGGCAGCAATTTTATCTAGGTTTACAATATGAAAAAAATATCTGGGCAAGGTACCAATATATGAAACTCTATTGCAACAAGAAGTCAATATCTTAAAGATACGTTATAACTTTAAGAAAAGGGTAGGGAGGGGATGTGAATGAAGTTACTTTTTGGAAGTGGCGTTATTTTGTTGTATTTTCCATGAACTAAACCTTGTATGCCTTCCACATTGCAAACAAGAAAACAGCATCTGGCTTTAAACAAAATTAGGATTATCTTACTGTCCTTGCTTGTGCCACTATTGATTCTGGAAGACAATGATACCAATCACCAATCTCGTCAGCATTGTAGATTTGTTTGGGTAGAGACCGTGTTCGACTAAAAGAACTTGCTATATTTTTCAACATTCTTGATCAGCAGATTTTTTTCTCAGCCAAAGTATCAAGCCCTTGGATGCCATGCCAAAGCTGGAGGCATGGCAATCAGCAATTCGAAAACTTGCAGAATTCTGTGATCTCATCCTTCAAGTCCTTGGCCTTTTCAATCAGCATTGGTCCTGAAGTCGGTGTGCCTGACAAACATTTCAAAGTAAACCATTCATACAAAACCTTGTCTGACTGAGCTAGTTCCAGTTTTGAGACCTTGGCAGGTTTCGATGGCCTTGTTGAAGTCACAAAATTCAGTAACTGAACTGTTTGAGCTTTTAATTTCTTAATTTGTCAATGTCCACATCAAATTCCTTCAAATTTTATTGTCACCCTTCTCTAGTCACTTTATTATCTCCCAAATTCTGCATGATCATAAGCATAACGTTCTTGTGTTTTTGTCCACATCCTACTCATGCAGCCATTAGGTTGGATGGGACATACATACTGGATAAAAGGGGAAGGTGATGCATGCTGGATGAATTTGTATTGGTTTATGGAGAAAAGTGTCGATTGGTAGAGTTTTCTAGTTAGTAGAAAACCAGATACTAAAACTTCTCTGTTTGAGACACCTGTCCTATTGTAACCGTTTCTAAAATGTGGCCAATTTCACCAGCCTATTGATTTATTAACAAAAAGAACATGTACTAAGGATTCTAACTGAATACTTCTGTGATATAATTACTGTATCTATTTATAAATGGCATGTTTAAAATGTACAAAAATGAAACATTTTTTCCTGAGTGTTTTTTTTTTGTGGAAACTGAATGTTCAGTTCGCAGAAGATCAAGGAGCAGTTACCTGCAAGGACCTTGGGATGGCTGTGGTATCTTAGGAGCATGTTAGTTACTGAGTTGTTGAATTTATTTGATCAGTATGTTATTCAGTTGATTTCTCGCCATAAGCAAGATATCAAGATATAATTTAGAAGCAGCTTTGGTTTGTTGTATTAATTGTAAACTTCTGTGTTTCGGCATAGAAAACATGTTTAGTATAATATATCACATACAGTAGTTCAGTGAAACAGTAGAGCATTTTGCCCTTTTTTAAAAAAATAAAATGTGGTTTGGAGAAATTAGGAAATTACAAGTGTTCTCCTTGGAAGGTCAGGAGAGTTTAAATAGACAAGTTCCCAGTTGAGGAGTTTTGATTAAAACAAAAGGAGAAATTGTTTCCACTGGCAGGAGGGATGTAGATTATAGATAATTGGCAAAAAAACATACCGTTGTGATGATCAGAAACACATCATCTTAAAGGATGATAGAAGCAGATTGATAGGAACTTGCAAATGGAAATGGAACATGTACTTGGGGGCAAAGGAAAAGCAATACTGTAGGCAAAGAGGTGGGAAGCAGGCCTAATTGGGTGGCTCTTTCGTAGAGTTGGTATGGCCACGATGGACTGAATGGCCTGCTTCAGTAGTTCAAACTTCAGGATGTATTGTTTGTACAGTTATGTTGCTTGTACAAAATCCATTTTGTACTTTTAGCTATTGTTTTTTCTTTCTTGATTTGCCACAGCTGAAAATAAAAAGGAACTGGGAACACAGGTAGTAACGATTAAAGAAGAACCAATGGAACTGGAAATACCTGACCCCACACTGTCACGACTTCCTAATCCTTCATTTAATTGCAAGGCAGTGAAAAGTGAACGGTCACAGAATTCCCCTGAAGTTATACCTCTCACAGAAATTAAGCTTTTCACTCAAGACATTTCAGTGAAGATGGCATCAGAGCTTCTTTATCAACTCTCAGGTATTTTGTTGCTGCTCAATAAATGTACTATCTTGTGTCAGAGTAATAATGATTGAAGTGTGCTGGGAAGAGAGCAATGTGCCAAAGTTTACTTTCTGACGTATGCCTTTCAAACTCTTTATTTTGATATTGTAATATGGTTTCAGTCAGTAAGAATACAATGATTGGCATGAATTACGACCAATAAATTATGATCACTTGTCATAAAAGTGCAGCTATCATTAAAAGGTTGAGTACCATTTAAAACTTAGCTGCTTTCATGAAATTCATAGGAATCAGCTATGCTGAGTTGCTTAGCTGGGATCTGATCTAAAGGCTTAACTGATTATTCATTGCTGGTGACACCACCTGTCCTTTTAGAATGCATAAATGTCAGCGATTATTTCTACTTGGATATTGTAATAGCTTTCAGACTTCCTTAGCATCTGGAGCTTGTTGCTAACATATTCTGTAATGAGTTTTTTTTCCACATTTCTTGTGATGATTATTTTCTCATCTCAATGATTATAGATCCTGATCATTCACCAGCTTTTCACTTCCTCTCTCAATTCTTTAAGGCATGCAGGTTTCAACTGAAACAAATGTGAATTGCACCTTAGCAGGTAGTGACATCAGAAGAGGAAAAGTGAGAAAAATGTTTAGCGGGTACCTGGTGATAGGGGTGATGTGATGGAAGCTTTGGTTTTTGTGTTCAAAACAAATAATTTCAAAAGCCAATTAGTATGGTATTTCGGTTATTCACTTAAGTCATTTTATAAATAACTAGTGACTTTTTTTTAAGTTTTAAAAATCCTGTTCCAAAAATCCTGTTGGATCACTCTGTGCATGCCTTTCTCGGGGCCATTTCAGCTAGTGCAAAACCATATTGTCATTAGTTATTGGCTTTCTGATTATAATTGCACTTAGCAATGACTAATGTACTGATTGTTCTAATGCTCACAATTTGTTTTCAGGGATATTTGACAGCCGAGTCCCTAACAAATGTTAAATGTGATCCTTAGCTGCAACTTCATCTGCCTTCTCTGTCAATCTGGCAGAAAGGCACTTTAGGGTTGTGGGGAAAAGTGAGGAAAGAAGTAAATGAAAGGAAGGTGCCTGCTTCATATGAGCATCTTCAACCAGGCAGGAATTGACTCTGAATGCGAACCATTGGAATCAACTGTCATAAATGTACGAGAGAGGGTGGTGAGGAAACATACACACTTTAATTCCCCATTCCCATCTCTTCTATTCCTTTTCCAGTAAAGGAATATCAATTTTTATAATACTTTTGATTGTTTTTAACAACATTAATTTCTCTGATGCATTTAGGCTCTTTGTAAATTTTGAATACCATGAAGAATTGAGTTGAAACATTAGCCTGTCACTTTCTAATTCAAACACTGTCATAAGCTTTCCATCATAACTACCTTAATTAAGATGCATCATCTTTCCTGAAATGCCTCTTGTCCTTAGCTATATTTTCATGTGAAGGTTATTGGCATATGTCTGCTAAGAGATTGTGTCAGTGTGAGGGACATATAAGGCCTAAAATAGCTAGCATACTGCTGTATTCTAAACCTACTTGCTCAGAGCCCTTTTTTATATAGTTTTGTCTGGTCCACAAAAAAAAAGCACCTGAACATCATGACTTATTGGTGGCACCAAAACCATCAATAGAGCAACACAAATGATAGGAAATACTGCACATTTCCATCCTTACGCGCACCAACTCATGGTGTTAGAATTTCCCTCTTGATGCTATGGAAAGGGAGGGGAAGAGATTGGAATATTGCCACAATGTGCCACCGAGTATATTTCCAGCCCCATCCAAGATCTTCCAGAGGAAACAGAGTGGTTTTAAACATCATTTATTTATTTTTATGGGTCTTTTTGATTGTGTTTTGTTGAGATTTGCTGCATTTTGTGGCTGGTAGAAGGTGATAGACAGTGTGTTAAATAGGGCAAGTAGGTGAGGGGAAAGCTGGATCAATATCACAGTATTAATAGTTACAAGGTCCTAGAAATGTAGTTGAAGATCAAAAACTGCAAGTGCTGGCAATATAAAATAAAACAGAAAATGCTGGAAATACTCAGCAGGTTAATCGCATTTGTGGAACCGGAAATGGGGCTAACATTTCAGGTCAAAAACCCTCCTTCAGAACTGAAGGAATGCTACCTGACCTGCTGAGTTTTTCTAACATTTTTTTCATTCTGGAAATGTAATTGTTGAGTGCAACATAGTCGTTGGCTACTTCTGGTATGTTTGAAGGTGAATAAGATGGCTGAGTAATCTTATGAAATTATGACTGCTTCAGATTGCTATCTGAACTCACTCCACTGTTTAACTTGTTTCTGAAAAGAAAAATCAAGTTTCTTCATGTAACTTCAGATATTGCATTTTAGTTGTACACCACCCTTTCTAGTTGTAACTTCTGCTTGATACTTTGTCAGAATGAAAAGGAGTATCCCAACCATCATGGAACTGGGTTCCTCAACCATTGAAATGTGTCAGGAAGCAGAAAACTCCATTGGGAGATTCTGTTGTAATAGCACTTTATATTAGAGCTTTCACTCAAAGGAAAACCCCATCTTCATTTCACCTGTGAATTTTGACAAACAAATCTTATGACTTAGAGACACAAGAGACTGCAGATGCTGGAACCTGAAGCAAAAAATGAGCTGCTGGAGGAACTCAGCGAGTCAGGCAGCATTTGTGGAGATGCTGCCTGATCTGCTGAGTACCTCCGTCAGCTTATTTATCTTTTGACTTCATAACTGTGTATGGTACCATTTTGGCAATTAGCTCTCATTTTTGGACATTCCTTTCCCTTTTGCCTGCCCCCTTAACCTCTGATTGCATCTCTCATTTGAACAATCCCACTTTGTGAGCAGTCTACAGAGCAGAACTTGATATAGTGTGCTTGTGCAAACTAGCTATAACATTTTGGCCCAAGCCATCTCCGTTTCCCTCTCCACTTTTTCACCATAATATTTAGATCTTCCTCTGATATAACTGTTTGTGATTCTTCTCAGCCGGAACATTTTGAAATGTTCTGTGGACACTTATTTTAAAATGTCTCTAGCTTTTGAGCTCTTCTTCTAGCAAGCTTCCAATGCTCTGAGCACACAATATCCTGAAGTTATTGCTTGACTTTGCCTTCACTGTCACTTGTTTTGATGTCCAAATATTACTCAACATGGTAAGGTACAGTTTGACTCTGTTAATTCTTGAGTTAACCTTTCACTGTGTCTCCATCTGTTGCAATGCCTCTCAGATCGGTGGACTTCCTACTCCTATGGCATTGTTGTTGATAATGAGGTGTTTAGCTTCTGATTCATTTTCATCAACTTTATTTTACCAGTGCTCAGTTTCAGTCCAAAATATTGAGCTCTTTCAGTTAGTTTATCTGTCTTCTGTTGTCCTTTTGATAACTTGAGAGCTGATTGTCATCAGTATGGCCCAGGTCCTTCAGTTAGGGAAGGGAAAATTGGCTACACATTTCAAAGCTGATAACTATCAAATGACTTCAGCTGAACTGTTCATGAACTGTTTATGATGACAATGAGATTAAATTGTTATTTCCCCTGCAAACCTCCCTTAATCACCCAATAATTGAATCTGTGACCTTAGATGAAATTAACATTCTGGTAAACATGGAATAAATATCTTTATGTAATTCCCATTTTTGGTCTTTTACAAAATATGCTTAAACATGCTCCTGGTTTATTTTCCTTTCTCTTTTCTGGCATTTTGGATGTTATAGAAAAACAAGACAGAGTAGAGCAACATATATTCTTTCTGTTCTTTAAAATGTTATATAATGTTGAAGGATAGAAACAGATATTTCAGTTTTTTTAGCTTCCAGATATTTATCAGAGTAGAACCTGTTGGGGACGATTGGCTGATCCACACTGATCTGTCAGCATTTCTCTGAGTAAATGCCACCATATTTGCGATGTGTGAATGTATGAGTCCTGAATTTGCTGGCCGCTGATCACTGGATTTGTCTACAGCACTTTCGACTGCTCATTGGGTTCAGCAGTGGAGCACAAGTTTGTGGCATTTGTCCAAGGAATTGCACTATGGAATTTGTCCACTGAACCTGCATCGTCAGTCCTAGTGTACGAGCAACAAGTCCATTTATTTGAATGGAGGGGAACATCTGTGAGGGTCAAGGATAGGAATTAGTTCACTTATGTTTTTGTGAATTAATTAACTTTAGGTATACAGTATATTAAGTTATATTTTAGTGTTATAATTATCTAATTTATTATTTGTTTTTGAATATTTTGGAATGTCAGGAATAGCAGGTTTGACAGTTGGTGAGGCCCCGGGGCATTATTTAGCTGGCAAAGTTCCTTTCAGCGGTTTTGTGAGCAGTGTTTGCTTTTGCCCTTTTTGTGGGCATTACATTGTGCAAGGAATTGCTGCCACTTAGGATCAGGTTGGCACTTAACAGAAATTCAGCAGCAGTAAATTATGTTCTTGCCATGTAAGGAAATGGCAAGTACAGCAGCTCATCACTGGCAATATTCAGGCTACAAGTGACTCCATAGCTGCAAGCAGCATTTAGCTATAGAAAGGTTGCTCTTGTTTCCACTTCCCCCGCCAGATAGTATCACTCAGAATTTCTTTAAGCTCTTTCATCCCTTTTTTAAAAAAGCAATTTTCTAAATTGATGAAAGGAATTTAATTTATATTTTGATGATATTACCAATGCCCCTTCTATTATGGAAGTAAAAAGACTCGTAGCTTTAATTCAGAGCATGGGAATTCTCTTTGTTGGATTGGCCAATATTTGTCTCGCATTTGATTTCCCTGAAACAGATTATCTGGTTATTATTACATTCCCATATGTAGTCTTTCTGTTTCAAGATAAAGCTTTCCGCTCTTGGACTTGTGAGATGTCCACTTCCTTCCCACTACCATTGTTGATGAAGCCCACGCATGCATTTCGTCCATTTCCTGCATGTTTGCTCTCAGCACCACCACCACCCCCCCCCCCCCCCCCTTCCCAGACAGAACAGAGTTGAGTTATCCTGGTCCTCACCTTTACCCCTCTAGCCTCTGTATCTAGCATATCATCCTTCAGCATTTCTGCCAGCTCCAACAGGATCCCACCACCAGCTACATCTTCACTTCTTTCCCCCCCCCCCCCCCAGCTTTCTGCAGGGACCACTCTCCCTGTGAACTCCTTGGTCCGTTCATCCTTTCCCACCCACCCCTCTCCATCCCCTGGCACTTTCTCCTGCAGCCGTAGGAGTTGTAGCAATTTTCCTTTCACCTCCTCCCTCACCACCATCCAGGGACCTAAACAGCCCTTTCAGGTGAGGCAGAGATTCACATGCACCTCCTCCAACCTGGTCTATTGCATTTGGTACTCACAATATGGCCTCCTCAACGTTGGCTGACCAAGTGTAGACTAGGCAACTGTTTTGAAGACCACCTTCACTCTGTCTACAACAGAGCTTCTTGTTGTTCTGTCCACTTCTTGAGTTTCTGGATGTACGTGACTTCAACTCCCCTTCCCATTCCCACACCGACCTGTCTGTCCTCTGCCTTCTCCATTGCCACAGTGAGGCCAAATGCAAACTGGAAGAACAGCACCTCGTATTCCAATTGGGTAGCCTCCAGTCCAGTAGTATGAACGTCTGAATTTTCCAATTCCAGGTAACCCACTCCCCTTGTGTTCCTTTTCCACTTCCACCAGTACACCAAGACTCTCACTCCCTTTGTTCACCCTTTCCATCCCTTTGCCACTCATTTCCAAGACTCATTATCCTCCCCCACCTGGTTCCATTTACCCATCACCCACATACCTATCTACCTGGGTCTCTTCCACCTTGGTTCACCTTTCCTATCCCCTCCCCCACCTGTCTCCATCTGCCCATCATTTAACCCCCACTTCTCCTCACCTATTTCCACTTACTAGCCCTGTTCTCACCCCACCCTCTCACTTCTACATGCTAGCTATCTTCCCTCTACACTCTCAGTCCTGAAGCAGGATCTTGACGTGAAATGTCAACCATCCCTTTATCTCCACAGATGTTGCTTGACCCACAGCGTTCCTCCAGCAATTTGTGGGTTTTTTCCCCCGTATGTAGTATTTGCTTTAAATAGGCTGCTGCATTTACTGCATTGCAATATTGTCTGCAGTTAAATGACTGCACAGTACTTCAAACAATTCTAAAATGGTGAAAACACCAATGAATGTAAGATTTTTGTTTTCTTGTGGGAATATTGCTTTCTTCTTTCAACATAAGTTGTCAAAGCTAAGGAAATGTAGGTTGGAATTTTGCTTAGTGTGACACTGCTTCGAGGATGGAGGTGGGTGCCTTCAGGAAACACTGAACTGTGTGGAAGATTAGTGTTATGACTCCTAGTTGATGGCACTTGAGGCCCAAGCGCACACAGCATTGGAAGACTTCAGAAAAAGGCTATTTGTGTTCCCAACAAATATCAACATGCACACTTTCAGCAAGGATTTCTGAATTAGGGGCTGATGTTCCTTTTACTGAAACAAGGACCTATCACTATTCTGGCTGAAATGACTTGAACAAGCTGCAGCAGTTAAATCTGGAATTTCCTGATGATGAGGTCCAACTCCTCACTATCTGGACCAGCTAAATAATTGAAGGAGTTTGAATCATCCTTTTCCTACATCCTTTGATGGCAAGCCATATTAGAGTACTGATGCACAGCATATAACCCATAGGTTACATTTATCCCAAAAGATCTTTCTATCTTGCTGGCCCTCAAGCCTCAGACAAGACAGTGAGGACTTGGTAGATAGGAGGTCTCACTGGTTGGCTAAGCTTCATAAAGTTTAGGTGTGGAAACTTTCAACAATTCAAACTAATTACCTTTCTAAAAAAAAGCATCTTTTTTTTAAAACAGCAATTGTTCTTTTCCGAAATTTGGTAACTTAATTAACTAACTCTGCCAGCTCGTAATTGCCACATAGTCAGGACTGGTAGAAACTAATAAGGTCATGAGTTCTGTACCTTTCACTAAATCACTATATGATATCTGCAGTAAGTTTCTTATCTTCAGATAATTACCAGATTAGTAGTAATAGATCATTATAGTAAACACCATGTGCTGTCAAGCAGCAGTCCAGCATGTTTTCATTGGCAAAGAATGAAACATCGTTGGGCTAGTCAGCATGCAACTTTTCACAGCTATTTCTAAAATTGTGTGGAGGTTATGAGAATTGTAGCCCATTTGCCAAGGTATGAAGATGAGTATTTTTTTAATTGATGGAGCTTCAGCAGCAGAGAATTTGAGTGCAGGAAGAGTTGGAGAATGGAAAATACAACTGGATAAAATATTCCCTTTAGCCCCTCTTCCCATATTTCCAATCTTGCATAGATTGACTGTTGTGATAACTTGGGGCATGGTGCTGATGCTATTGTTGGGAAATTATTATGGTAGGGAGAGAAAGTTATGAAAGATGGGGCAGATTCTCCCATTTGGCCACTAATGTGTATGCCATTTCTGTATAATATCTTCGGGGGAGTGGGGGCTTGGGGAAATTCCCTGTCTGTTTCAATGGAAAGAAGGTCCATCAGAAGCAAATACCATAACCTACGAGTTGGACCTGCAAGTTATAGTGCTCTGATGGGATAAGATGTTTTAGTTACTTCAGTAATAGGGACCTGTTACTATAGTGGTCCCTCATTCTTAACTTTATTTATAAGCTTGATATTCCCACCCGTGGTGTGGTAGGGGCTAATGGATGGTGTGTGCAGAATTTCAAATTAAACACAAATCCTGAAAATTTAGGTTTTTCAATGGCTTCAGTTGGAATCTATTAAAGATTATGGTAGCTTATTGTGGTCAGAGAATCAAGTAGCCAAAAACAAAACAAATTAACGCCAAGTACTGTGTTGGTTAAGTGGAAAAGTTGTAATGTTTTAATAATGAAAGTTTAATTTGTAAAGCCAAAAATATTTTAAAATCAATGAAATGAAAATTCCCCCTAGCTGGGGTGTCTGGAGCTAGGAGGGGAGGGTGGTGGTTGTTGGGGGGTGGGGGGGGGGGGGGGGGGGTTGGTGAGTGTTGGGTGGTCACCTATTCAGGGCTGAGATAAGAAGAAATTTCTTTAGCCAGAGGGTAATGGATCTTTACAGCCCTCTACCCAAGAGACCATTGGAGAGACAGCTGCCGAATACATTAAAGAATGAGGTCAAGAGAACTGAGGGGTATAGGATTATTTATAAGAAAGTGGCACTCAGGTAAAAAATCAGCCATGATCTAATAAATAGCAGAGCAGTTGGAAGAGGCTTATTTTCCTACTCCTGTTATTTATGCTCCTAGAATTTCTTCTTTCCATTCCACCAATGAACACCCCCCCCCCCCCCCCCCCCCGCAAAAAAGTGTTGGCTACCATTGATTAGAACAAAGGATAACAATTAGGCCAGGAGACCTGTGCATTGGTTACTTAGTATTCTCAGGATGAGCACTACATTTTGCATGCATAGAAAGATAAGTTTTGTTAACACCAGCTGTAACAGACGCACTTAAAAGCGAGTTAATGTGAGCTGTGTAATGAACTATAATATTCCTTGTGGCTTATTGCTGTGTTCTTTATCCATTAGATACTAGGGAAATGCCTTATATTGTTTTGACCCATTTAATTACTTGGCCCTGACAATTTGTCTGAAGATATATGATATGTGGCAATGTCCTGTGGCCAGAGAACAGTTACATCTAATGGTGTGTTTATACTTCAGAATAACTTCAACTGGTTGTTAAGCAAAACCAGCTCAGTTCTGGGAACTCTACCATCTTATATTGCCAGGGATTTTCACATGAGGTAGCGCTGTGTAAAATATTACTGCGTAGGCTGAGGTGTCAAATGTAAAGTGTGAAAGAAAATACTGAACAATGCAATTGGGCACAAGTTTGACTTTAGAGGGAACCAGTATTATGGAACACAATTTGAAATTGAAATTCTAGTAACAATTAACAGACCTGTTCATAGTGAGATATTCATTTTGGGAGTGATGAAAATTTAAGTAGTAACTATTGCCCTTGTATGGAGTATGAATAAACTGCAAATATTTTTTTCCTTGTATCGTATGTCAACAGAATAGGGATAGGTTGAGGGGTGTTGATGCTCTATTGTACAGTTAATTAGATTAAAAATAGCAAGGAAGAGGTATATCCAAGTCTTTAAAATGAATAACGTTATTTAACTCAGTTCACTTTTATTAATCAATAGAAATTGTACATGTGTTTACTAAACAAAATAACATCCTCGGAGCTAATCCTGCTTGTTAAACCTCTTAATTTCAGTGGATGTATGATAGAAATGTAGTTTTCATATGTTAACGAGAGTTTATGCTACATTTCAAGTGAAGCTCCAGCCCATGAAATTTTATTTTCATGGAGCAGTAGATGATAAAATAGATTAACACATGTAAATTCTAGGATGATGTAATGCTGAAGATGATCATTGCAGTGCTGCATGACTAATGCTCTACAAAGAACAGTGACAAGAGCGTTGGTGCCAAAATCATGGCAACGTTGCTGTAATATAGGTTATTGGACTGATAACCTGTAGCTTTGTTGGACTACTTTTAACGTTGGGGGGAAATCTGACACAGCTTCATCTTTTTGAAGTCCTACTTGTGTTTGTTGAGCTCCTTTAAAGTTAAAGCAACATTGTAAGTCTTGTAACAAGCCAACTTTAATGAGGGTTCAGAAGGAATAAAGCGTGATAGGAACGTGAAGTGCTATGTGTCGTTGCAATTATTTCTGACGCTACCTGGTTGAGAATTTTCCCACAGCTGAAACCTATTAAATTTTTCATTACTACTGTCAAACTGTAATATAATACATAGAATTTTACACCACAGGGATAGGCTATTTGGCTATTTGTTGGTGTTTCTGCTCCATAGAGCTGTATATCACTCCAGCGGTTTGCTTCACATTCCTGTACTATCCAGACATTGTTCCATAGAATACTTCTATGAACAAAGAATTTGTTGTTGGATTTATGTGTGACAGTCTTGCATTCATGGCCCTATTCTCACAAATGGAAACGTTCTTTTTTCTAGATCTTTCTGATTATTCTCATCGATCTTTCCTGATTATTGTACCCATCCAGTTCTGGTATCACTCTTCAAAATCTCTTCTGCATCTTTTTTTCCAATACCTCTATCAATTTTTTTGAGAGAGCCTGGAACTATTTGATGTGGCCTATCCATATTGTATACAAGTTTAACATCACTTCAGCAATTGAATTCTATTTCTCAAGAACAAACCTTGGACTTTATGTGCTTTTAATGCCTTCGTTTGGTTCCATTGTAACCTTTTAATGACTTGTGAATCTGTACTCCTGTATCATTTTTCGCAAGTACCCCGTTTAGATTTATTTTCAAAGGAGTGTGTGCAGAATTCTGGAGTTATCTAAAATTGTAGAACTCTGGTCCTGTGTTCAGGATCCAGCACCCTTTAATGTGACAATCAGCTCGACTAAATCAACAAGACTAAATGATTTTACTTACTCAGTTAATGGTAAATTGCAGGATTGGCAGTCAGAAAGTCTTGTGGCTACTATGTGGAGGCTTCTGCTATAACCCCAGCAGGCATGTTCATGTCACATTCCTGGGAGGCTTTCTGACTGCCGAACCTGGTGTCACTATTTATCACCTAATCCAGTACCAAATGAGAATGCCTGATGTACCTGTGTGATTATAAGGGTAATTGTTAAAGTGGGCAAATGGAGTATAGTGGTAGAAAACGTGTAAATGTCCTTATTGGCAGGAAAAATGAAAAAGGATACTATCTTAATGGTGAGAACTTGCAGAGCTCTGAGATGTAAAGGGATCTGGAAGTCTAAGTACATATTAACAAAAGGCCAATACGCTTGTATAGCAAGTAATTAGGAAAACTAACAATATTATTGTTTGTTGTAAGGTGCATTGAATAAAAAAGTAGGGAGATAATGCTTCAGTTACGTAGGGCTTTGGGTGAGACCACATCTGGAGTACAATAAACAGCATAAGGCTCCTTGTTTCAGGAAGGATATTAATGCATTGGAAGCAGTGCAGTGAAGGTTTACTGGACTCATGCCAGGAATGAACAGGTTGTCTTATGAAGGGAGTTTGGAGAGGCTAGGCTTGTTTCTGCTGGAGTTTAGAAGAGTGAGAGGGGATGACTGAAACGTATAAGATCCTGAGGGGTGTTGACAAGATGGATGTGGAGAGGATGTTTTCTCTTGTGGGAGAATCTAGAACTATGCATCACTGTCTTAAAATAATGGGGCACCCCCTTAAGACAGATGAGGCAAATTGTTATAAATCTTTGGCACTCTATTCCTCAAAAGACAACATAGCAAAGGCTTTGAATATGTTTAAGGCAGAAGTAGATAAATTGTTGATAAGCAAGGGAGAGAAAGGCTACTGCATGTCGTTGAAATGCAGAGATGAGGTTACAATTAAATCACCCATGATCTTATTAAATGGTCAAACTTAATTGAGGGACTGAATAACCTACTGCTGCTCTTTGGTTGTAAATTCACATAACTGTGATAGATTGGGAAGCTTCATTAAACAATATGACAGTGGACAGGCAATGGCTAGCATTTGATTGATTTGCAACAAACATGTGTTCCTTTATGTCACACCAACATGACAAGGAAAGTGGTCCCATGGATTATAGGAGAAATTAAAGATAGTATTAAATCTCAAGAAAAGATTTTAAAATTTGCTGGAGAAAGAGTAAGCCTGAGGATTTGAAATGGTCAAGAAATTGATAAAGACAGGGAAAATAGAATATAAAGGTAAACTAGCAAGAAGTATGACAGACTGTAAAAGTGTTTACAGCTATGAAGAAAGGAAAAGACTGCTGAGTGCCCTTACAAGGACAGGGGAAATTATAATGGGGAATGAGCAACTGGCAGAGGAACTGAACAAATATTTTGTCTTTCTTCATGGAAGAAGACACAAAAAAACTTCACAGAAATAGTGGGGACCCAAGGGTTCAGTGGAAATGAGGAAATAAGGGAAATTGGTATTGGTGGAGATATACTAGTAATGAGTCTGGAAACTGATAGAATTCCAAGAACCTGATTGTTCACCCCAGACTCTTCAAAGAGGTGGCTATAGAGATGGTGAATATTCCGAGCATCATCTTCCAAAATTTTACAGAATCTAGAATGGGTCCTGCAGATTGTAGGAAGACAAATATGATTCCACTGTTTGAGAAAGGAGAGAGAAAATGGGGAACAACTGACCTTTTCTAGCCTGATGTCAGTGGTTAGGAAAGTGCTGGAATCTGTAATGAATGCAGCTATATAGGTCCCTGGTCAGACCCCACTTAGAGTACTGTGCTCAGTTCTGGTTTCCTCACTACAGGAAAGATGTGGAAGCCATAGAGAGGGTGCAGAGGAGATCTACAAGGATGCTGCCTGGGATGCGGAGCATGCCTCATGAAAGCAGGTTGAGGGAACTCGGCCTTTTCTCCTTGGAGAGACTGAGGATGGGGGGGACCTGATAGAGGTGCATAAGATGATGAGAGATATTGATAGGGTAGATAGTCAGAGGCTTTTCCCCAGGGCTGAATTGATGGCCACAAGAGAACATAGGTTTAAGGTGCTGGGGAGTAGATATAGAGGAGATGTCAGGGGTAAGTTTTTTTCTCAGAGAGTGGTGAGTGCGTGGAATGGGCTGCCGGAAATGGTGGTGGAGGCTGATACGATAGGGTCTTTCAAGAGACTGTTAGCTCGGTATATGGAGCTGAGTAAAATAGAGGGCTGTGGGTAAGCCTAGTAATTTCTAGGGTAGGGACATGTTTGGTGTAGCTTTGTGGGCCGAAGGGCCGGAGTTGTGCTGTAATTGTTCTATGTTCTATGATGTGCTATCAAGACACTTAGAAAATAAAAGTATGATTGAGTTGAACCAACATGGATTTATAAAAGGGAAATCGTGTTTGACTAATCTGTTGCAGTTCTTTAAGGATGTATCTAGTAGGGTAGAAAAGGAGTTTCGCAATGGATGTGGTGAACTTGGAATTTCAGAAGAAGGTCCCACACACGCAGTTGTTGAACAAGATAAGGGTACGTAGAAGTGGGAGTCCTATAGCAGCATGGGTTGATTTTTGATTAAAGGGTAGAAACCAGAAAGAAGGAATAAACAGGTTCTTCTCAGATTGCCAGGCCATGACTGCAGGGATAGATGCCCATGCCCTAACTATTTGCGATCTATATTGATGATAACATTTCCAAGTTTACTACCAATAATACTAAGTAGGAATGTGACTAGCGATGAGGCTGCAAAGAGACTTTAAGAGGATATAGATAAGCTGAGTGAATGGATAGCAAGATGGTAGATGAGGGACAGTGTGGAGAAATGAGTTTTTCCACTTTAGGAGAAAAATCAGAAATGCTAAACATTTTTTTAAATGGTGAGAGACTGGGAAATGTTGGTTTTCAAAAGGACATGGGTGGCATTGTTACTGAAAACTAACTTGCAAATGCTGCAGGCAATTGGGAAGACAGAGGATTTGAGTACAAATATAGGAATGTCTTACTGCAGTTCTACATTTCCTTTGTGAGGTCACCTGGAGCATTGTAAACTGAAGAAGGATGTATTTGCTCTGGAGGAAGTGCAGCAAAGGTTCACCATGTGGGTTTCTGGGATGGCACACAATGGACTAAGTAACAACTGACCACGATTATCTCTAGAAGAAGATGGCAATTGAAAAGCTTTGTGAACAGTGTGACGGTGCTCTTTTTGTAAAATCAGATCTGCCTATCAAGGCATGATTAGTGACTCACTAGAATAAAATCAAGATGTGTAATTTTAAAAATTGGACAATTCTCTATCAAACCACCCAACAGAAAATTTAAATTTTGGAAGCAATGACCCATCTAAACATGATTCAATGGCACTGATGACTTGTAACAGCTACTGTAACAATTATGGATACAACATTACCAGTAGAAACCTGGACAGGGACAAATCAGTTGTATCTGATTCATGATGCCATGCACTTTTTGCAGTGGATGCCTGGAATGAGGCTGCAATCTTGACCTTGTGTTTGTCAACAATAACATCATCGCATTCAGCTGCAAGATAACCAATCCCAGTTTGTCAAAACTATCCCATGGAGTGTATATCCAGCCAGTTTTATACTAAAAATGATACCATTCTGTCATTAACCCAAATTCAAATTAGCAAACTGGCAGAATTTCACAACCTATCCCAACAGAGTAATGATAAACGTCAGATTTTCCCCAGAAAACTGAGCAGTTTCTAAACATAATAAAACATGCTGCCAGAAAACACATTCCACAAGAACCTGAGAATGTAGGTGTTATTTGTGAAGGCCAAATCCCATTATGTAGCTTGCAGATCAGGTTCGAAACTGATCCTTTTGTTGAAGACACATTGCAAAAGGAGAAGCGATAATTGCTGGACTGGTAGAAGAACAAGACAAGTCATGACAGAAACTTTGAAGAAGCAGACATGACACATAATAACAAGAGAACTTGGTCAATAATTAACTGAGTAACAGTCCACAGAAAGCAGAGCAATACTACAGCATAACAGCTAACCAGATAGAACACCCATTGCTTCAAAACAGTAAACAGCAGGAAAGCAAACACAAAAATAACATAACAAGAACAATTTCAATAGTTGGTTCACAATAGCTGAAATGGCACAAGCCATCCATGACATGAATACTGGTTAAGCTGTCAACCTTGATGGCATGCATGCTGAACTGAATGGAAATTCTGGCCAGAAACAAATGACTGGCTGCTGAAACTGTTCAACACTTGTGCAAGGTCTGATCTTAGGGTGACACAGTAACGTAGCGGTTAGTGCAACGCTATTACAAAGCCAGCGATCAGGGTTCGATTCCCGTCGCTGTCTGTAAGGAGTTTGTACGTTCTCCCACATCTGCGTGGGTTTCCTCCGGGTGCTCTGGTTTCCTCCCACATTGTAAAGACGTACGGGTAGGTTAATTTGGGTTTAAAATGGGCGGCACAGACTCGTTGGGCCGGAAGGGCCTGTTACCACGCTGTAAATAAAATTTAAAAATTCAAAAAAATTTAAATTTAAATATAGCCAAGATCTGGACATGAGTGTGTATTGTACTTCAAATGAAGAGTCCTCCATTCCAAAGAGTTCTCATCTTTTTTTGTTTCCTTGCCACCACTGCAAACTTTGTGCAAGTTTTTCTGAATTGGCTCTCACCATTTTAGAAGAGTAACTCATCCTCAAGCAAGCTAGTTTCCAATCAGGCATGATATGCACTGACTAGGTGCTGAATCCTACGCAACATGTCCAAGCTGATTTTGAGAAAAAGGAGATGCCAATATTCATATTTATTAACCTCTGAGATGCACAAAATAATGTTTGTTTGGGAAGATCTACTACCAATGTAATAAAGGACTGTCAGCTATTCCACATGATCCAAGCATGTGGAAAACCACCACCCATGCTGAACCTGGAGAAAAATGCCGAGTTTTGGCTTTTTGGCATCTCTGCTCCTCATCATTTCACTAAAAGACCAATCAACCCATCCAAGCATAAATAGCATTATGCCAATCAAGCAAGAGTAGCACAGGCACGGGTCTTCATCCAAAGAGTGCCAGACACCATACGTGGTCACACCGCTACAGAAAAATGCCAGAAGTCACACTATTGCTTTCTTGTGAAAACATAAGTAGCCAGAGTTATCTCTGTGACCAATGGTGAGAATTTGCCCAAGTTGCTCTCACAGACTTTGAAAAATGGATCACCGTTAAAGCATCTTCGTACCCAGTTGCATGTTATATGTTAGATGAGTATATTCAGCATGTAGAGATTGAGTAAGCAGAGAGATGCAGATATTTGCAGTCTGGAAATGGTGATGCAGATCAGAACTGCCAGCCTTCGGCTGTTTAATTCAATGTCAGAGGCTTTAAAAAAAAGGCAATGTTAAAATACCTAGCAGGTTTGACAGAAGGCAAAGTGCCATCTTATGCTAGGAGCATTTCGGGTGCAGAGCTTCAGCCCTCTGTCAACTGACACCAAGTTGCTGCTAAGAATTTGTCCACTGATTCCAGGGTGTGGAGATCTGTGAGATCAACACTCTTCATCCAACCCAGGGGTATGCAGGGTCCATGGGTAGTGATTCCAAGCAGTAAACCAGCAAGATCTGGCCCAATGTGTCTATCTACAGCACTTATTGAGAATTAAATGCATAAGGTGAAAAGAGACATGGTTAGATAAAGTAAACAAAACTGGAGTTCATTGTGGGGAACCATGAGGCCATCCTCTTGGCATTAAGAGAAAGAAATCAGAACATTTTCTTAGAGGAGACTGGAAGGTAGGAAAGAGCAAAGGGATTTGGGAATACATGTGCACAAGTAACAAAAAGCCATTGCACAAATGTAAAAGACTAGTGGAATAGTGACTTTTTTGACAAGGGGGGTAAGAATATAAAAATGAAGAAGTAATGTTTCAGTCAGAGCCTTTTATCAGACCCCATCAGGAGTACATTCTTCAGCTTTGTTCACTGCAGCTCAGGAAAGATATGATAACCCTAGAAGTGATAAGGTGCAGATTCACTAGAACTTTGTCAGGACTTAAATCCAGAACAAGAGCTAGGTCATTTAGAATTTTAATCAACAAGGACTTTTCATTCTAGGAATAGTGAACGTCTGGTTTAATTGAAATTTTCAAGACCGAGATTTTTTTTTGATGGGTAATGTCTTTTATTGAGATATAGTGAAGTGTAATAAAATTAAATGGCAGAACTGTAAATGGGTTAAATCACTGTTCTTGTTTCTGATCCTAAATAACTCTGTTCTTAAAATATGGAGACACAAGAAATGCTGGAATCTGGAGCAATACACAAAAGTGCTAGAGGATACATAAAAATATGGAGTTGTGTTTTGAAGTCACAATCTGCTAACAAAGAAATAATTTCCTCATACTTTTTTATTTAAAATCAAATGTCGTTTTTAATGTTTCGGCTCTGCTTTATCCCTTTGTAGAAAAAGTAAGTAAAGCACAAGAACAAGGAAAGGAAGCTTCAGAGTTGAGTAGCAGCAGGTAAGTATCAATTTTTCTTTCAATTTCAGTGCACTTCTATCTGGAGTGAAAAATGGCTAATCAACAAATAAAGTCTTTCTACTGAAATAAAATTGCTGGAAATACTCGGGCAGCAGCTGTAGAGAGAAATAGACCTAACATTTCAGGTTGATGGCTTTTATCAGAACTAGGAATGGTTGAAAATTAAGTATGTTTTAAGTTGCAGAGAAGGGGTAGGATGGTGAGAACAATGGAAATGTCTATGATAGGGTAGAGACCAAGAGAGTGAATGACACAAGTAGTGGTAGTGGTGGCTAAGAGGAGATGGTTAGGATTTGTTAATCACAGCTGATCTGTGTGGAAGAAGTGTAAATAGGTGATCAATGAGAACAGAAGAGAGAGGGAAAAGTACTGGAGCTGAGCTGAAAATCTGAAATGCTAGAAATTGAGAAAGTTTCTTCTGAAACCTTGGCCCAGTTTCTAGTGATTATGGATCAATGGTATGGAACTGGTTCCAATAAGTTCTAAATTTGTGTCATTTAATGAAATTAACAGTAGCTTAGTGGTCCATCCTCCTGTGTGGAGGAAGGTACAGGATGGCAGAAGTACAGTTTCTGACTTTGAATGGATAGGACAATAATTTTATTGAAATCTGTTTGATTTGTAATGTTATTCCAAGCGCAAAGAACCAAAAGACTACAGAAGGATCCTTCTGAAATTCTGCTGAATAGCTTCTCTTGGCCAAAAGGTTGACCATAAACCTGTGTCCATAAGCCAATTTCTCCTCAAGTCAGAAACATCCATTTTGTACAGTAACTGATATCATATCACTCTACGTACACTTGCTTATAGTTACTTCATTTCGTTGAATATTCACCCTAACGCTACCCATAATTAAACTAATGGAATATACACTGTATATTAAAGGATACCATAAAACATTATTATTACTACCTTGAAAAATGCTTTAAAAATGTTTGGAAGAGTTTGTGTAAAATAGGATTTCCTTAAGTCAGGTCATCTGTAACCCAGGGAGTCCCTGTACATGGAATTTTCCTGTATTCTCTGGTATTCTCCTACATCCCAAAGATGTGCTGGTTGTAGGTTTTTTGGCTACTGTAAATTGCTCCAGCATTGGTAGTAGAAGAAGTAGAATGGAGTTGATGAACTTGTGTGAGAGAACAGGTTACCAGGAAATAAATGGGAAAAATGGGATTGTGCTAAGAGCTGCCATAGACTCAATGGGCCAAATGGCTTCCTCCTATGTTTTGAGAAATAAGAAAGATACTAAGTTTCAGACTGATACAGGTTGAGACCTGGAAAGACACTAACTGCCCAGCTCTCATGCTGTGTAGCTCATTTAGACTCAGCAAAGGAAACAAATGAGCCATTATGACCTTGGCACTTCCAACAAGAACTTACTGCATTTATGTAATGTTCTGCAGAAAGTACCTAAATATAAACACAAATCAATTTTGGTAAGTTATTTATGGTATACAATCTGCCTATATTTGATTGGCAGTTGAGCAAAGCAATGCAACGGAACATTTCTCTGCATAACCCATCCATGTTTATTATAATGATTTAACATTTGCTTACATGTGGCTTTCACTTTTACTTAATAAACAATTTTCCCAATCAGCTTTAAAGCCATAAATGGATTGTTTTCTTGGACGGGATATATCCAAGGTTATTATGGGAAGCGAGGGAAGAGATTGCTGTGCCTTTGGCGACGATCTTTGCGTCCTCACTGGCCACGGGAGTAGTGCCAGTTGATTGGAGGGTGGCAAATGTTGTTCCTTTGTTTAATAAAGGGAGTAGGGATAACCCTGGGAATTACAGACCAGTGAGTCTTACTTCAGTGGTGGGCAACTTACTGGAGAAGATTCTTAGAGACAGAATTTATGGGCATTTAGAGAAGCATAGGCTGATTAGGGACAGTCAGCATGGCTTTGTGAGGGGCAGGTCGTGCCTCACGAGCCTGATTGAATTCTTTGAGGATGTGACAAAGCTTATTGATGAAGGTAGAGCAGTGGATGTGGTGTACATGGATTTCAGTAAGGTGTTTGATAAGGTTCCTCATGGAAGGCTTATTCAGAAAGTCAGGAGGCATGGGATCCAGGGAAACTTAGCTGTGTGGCTTCCGAATTGCCTCGCCCATAGAAGACAGAAGGTGGTGGTAGATGGAGTGTATTCTGCCTGGAGGTCAGTGACCAGTGGTGTTCTGAGATCTGTTCTGGGACCCCTGCTCTTTGTGATTTTTATAAATGACTTGGATGAGGATGTGGAAGGGTGGGTTAGTAAGTTTGCTGATGATACAAAGGTTGGTAGTGTTGTGGATAGTATAGAAGGTTGCTGTAGGTTACAACAGGATATTGATAGAATGCAGACCTGGGCTGAGAAGTGGCAGATGGAGTTCAACCCGGATAAGTGTGAAGTGATACACTTTAGGAGATCGAATTTGAAGGCAGAATACAAGGTTAATAGCAGGACTCTTAGCAGTGTGGAGGAACAGAGGGATTTTGGGGTCCACATCCATTGATCCCTCAAGGTTTCCGTGCAGGTTGATAGGGTTGTTAAGAAGGCATATGGTGTGTTGGCCTTCATTAGTCGGGAGGTGATATTGCAGCTCTATAGAACTCTTGTTAGACCACGCTTGGAGTATTGTGTTCAGTTCTGGTTGCCTCATTATAGGAAGGATGTGGAAGCTTTAGAGAGGGTGCAGAGGAGATTTACCAGGATGTTGCCTGGATTGGAGAGCATGTCTTACGAGGATAGGTTGAGTGAGCTAGGGCTTTTCTCTTTGAAGAGAAGGAGGATGAGAGGTGACTTGATAGAGGAGTACAAGATGATAAGAGGAATAGATAGAGTGGACAGTCAGAGACTTTTTCCCAGGGCGACAATGGCTAACACGAGGGGGAATAATTTTAAGGTGATTGGAGGAAGATATAAAGGGGACATCAGGGCTAAGTCTTTTAACACAGAGAGTGGTTTGTGCTTGGAACGCACTGCCGGCAGAGGTTGTGGGTGCAGATACATTAGGGACATTTAAGAGACTCTTAGATAGACACATGAATGATAGAGAAATGGGGGGCTACATGGGAGGGAAGGGTTAGGTAGATCTTGTAGCCGGATAAAATGTCGGCACAACATTGTAGGCCGAAGGGCCTGTACTGTGCTGTAATGTTCTACGTAACAACTCAATATAATATATGCAAGGACCCCAGCCTTTGCTGAAATCTGCTTCCTAGCCAATGTTTAGGGAATGACAAGTACTGTGGGGTTTTCTTTTCCGATTGCTATCCAGTAATTCCATCTGTCATCTTTGTGCATGTGTTTGAAGTTAGGATGCCTGACAGGAAAGAATAAAATTAGTTTTTATGCACCAGATAGTCAAATAACCAGCTGACAGAATGTTTGCATGAAAAGTTGCCACTCTGGTCTGGTGCAGAGAGTTGGATTAATGTATTAAATCTCTTGAACAATCAGCAGATCGCTGTACTGTGAAATGCACTGTTAATTTTAACCAGGGTTAGATTCCCACTTAAACCCTTGATGTAAAAGGATAATCTTCTATGTTGCTGTGCTACCTAGTTCCTAATAATTTAACTGCTATTTCACAAGTAATGTTTTCAGTGTCTAGTTAAATAAAATTGTCTATGTTAGAAACTTCATTAAAAACTAACTATTGGGGTTTGGTATTCTTTTGGTCCAGTTCTTCTTTATGTGAAGAAGTATTTAGACAATCACCATTTGCTTCAAACTTGAGAGATCCTTTATCTAATCTCCATGCAAGAACATCATCGCAAGGTATGTATTATGTACAGTTTCATATCCTGCCTGTTGCATTAAAGATTTGGTGTTTTACAATTTGTGGTGGTGTGCTTCATATTAATCCATGAGGAACTGGTTCATTAAAATGCAGTTTTCAAGTATGCAGTGGATACTTGAATATTTTTTAAATGTGTAAATTTGAGCATGAAAAGATATGTGTAAATACATCAAATCCAAGCTTGAAGCAAGTAGGTAACAGAAACAGCTACAACTGTATCTCTGATCCTCTCGTGTAATTCTCTGATGTAATGACTCTACAAATATGGATCCATGCTGCTGTACAGGATCAGTTAATTTACTCAAGAAAGATGGATGGCTTTCAGTCTTTAACACTGGAGTCTGCCCACAGTATGCAAAAACAATGGTATCAAGCTCTAAGCTATAAAAATGGTGGCAGCAGAGGCACAGTTGGAGGTGTTAAAATCCTTCCGCAAGGATATTTCTGTTGGCAGCTTTAGGGTACTGGAAAGAAGAACTTCAGTTGGCTGTTGAGCTTTTATCTTTAAAAAGCTAATAGATTCAAATAGGACAAATAGTAATATATTGGGACTTTAAACGAGGAACATGACTGAAATGACCATCTCATGATGCCAACTTGAATAAGTTTTCTGTTATTCCTCCCTTTCTGTTAATTGGGCAATATCTTATGGTCGAGATATCCAACTATCCTGGTTACTTTTCTGCAGATGGAATTTATTTTGATGTATTCACAAGAATCACTCTGTTCCTTCAGGATATTTTATCTGTGGGTGTTTTGCATGGATAATTTAGAAAAATTTAATCAGTACAGTCCCATCATAAAAATGCCAATATATGAGTTATAAAAATATGGCTGCAATTTTGAGAACATTAAGAAAAAATTGAATCAATGCAGAGAAGCTGATCGGGGAGAGCATTGTGCTGCTGACCAGGATTAGCATTACGGCGGTACTCTGGGTGGATATCTGGAGGGAACAGCCAATGAGGCTATATGGATAGAACTTGGGAATAAGAAAGGGGTGTTTACTTTGAGGTTGTACTATAGGCCTCCCAATAGTCAGCAGGAATTAGAAGAACAGATATGTAGGCAGATCAGAGGTGTAAAAGCAATGGGGTTGTAATAGTAGTGGGAGATTTTAACTCTCCTAATATTGACTGGATTGCCTTAGCGCAAGGGGCTTGGATAGGGTGGAATTTGTAAAATGTGTCCAAGAAGGTTTTTTTTGAGGCAGTATGTAGAGAGCCAAACTAGAGAGGGGTTTTACTGATCTTATCTTAAGGAATGAGAATGACAAATGATGGAAGTATCTGTGGAGGAGGCCTTTGGGATTACTGACCATTGTTTGGTAAGCTTCAAGGTAGTCATGGGTAAAGACAGGGTTGGGTGGGGCCCTAAACTGGGGGAGGGCAGATTTCAATGGTGTAAGAAAGAACCTGGTGGAAATAGATTGGGAGCAGCTGCTAGAGGGGAAAATGATATCTGATAAGTGGGAGCTATTTAAAAGTAAGATACTAAGAGTTCAGAGTCAGTATGTCCCTGTATGGTAAGAAACAAAGATTGAAAGTTTAGGGAACCTTGGTTAACAAAGAATATTGGAGGTTTGATTAAGGAAAAGGAGGCATATGTCAGGGATAGGAAATTGGTATCGTTTTTAGGGGATATAGGAGAGAACTTAAAGAAATCAAGAAAGCAAAAAAGGGTCATGAAATGATCTTGGCAGGTAGGATTAAGGAGAATCCTAAAAAATTTTATAAGTATATTAGAAGCATGAGGGTAGCTAAAGAAAGACCTCGGGGTCCAAAGGGGTAATCTATGTGTGAAGCCAGGAAATATGAGTGAGGTGCTAAATGAATATTTCTTATTGAGAAGGATGTGGAGGCCTGACAGTTAATGGAGGGGTATGCTGATATTCTAAAGCATGTCTGTATCAGGAAGAAAGATGTGTTTAAAAATATTAGCAGATATTAGGGTGAATAAATCCCCAGGGCCTGATGGTATCTATCCCAGGATGCTAAGGGAAGTAAAGAAGGAAATTGTTGGGGCTCGGACAGAGATTTTTGCATCCTTGTTACCCTTGGGTGAAGTACCAGAAGGTTGGAGGATAGCCAATGTTGTCCCCATGTTCAAATAGGGCAGTAGGGATAAGCCTGGAAACTTTAGGCCAATGAACCCTGCCATCAGTAGTAGGCAAGTTGTGAGAGAAAGTCCTGAGGGGCAGAATTTATGTTCACTTGGAAAGGCAGGATTAGTGCAGGGGAGATCGTGTCTCACACCTGAGTTTTTTTGAGGAAGTAACTAAGAAGACTGGTGAAGGCAGGGCAATGGGCATGGTTTACAAGGCTTTTGACAAGGTCACATGGCAGGGTGGTCCGGAAGGTTATAGCACAAAACTCTGTTGACAAACTGGATCCAAAATTGGCTCAGTGGTAGGAGGCAGAGGGTAGTGGTGGATGGATGTTTTTCTGACTGGAAATCTGTAACAAGTGGTGTACCGCAGGGATAAGTGCTGGGACCTTTTGTTGTTTGTAATATATCTAGAAATCTTGGATGAGAATCTAGGTAGTCTGATTACTAAGTTTGCAGACAACATGAAAATTGGTGGAGACATAGATAGCAAAGACTGTTGTCTAAGAACACAGGATGTATATCAGCTGGAAAGTTGGGTGGAGCGGTGGCAGATGGAATTTAATCTGGAATAGTGTGAGGTAATGCCCTTCAGGAAGTTAAATTCTGGTAGAACATATGGAATAAATGGCAGGGACATAAGAAAGTTGATGTACAGAAAGACCTTGTAGTGTAAGTCCATAGCTCCCTGAAAGTGGCAACACAGGTGAATTGGATAATGAAGAAGGCATTGAGTATAAGAGTGGGAACGTCATGTTGCTGCTGTACAAAACATTGGTTAGACCACACGAAGTATTGTGTACAGTTTTGGTCACCACACTACAGGAAGGATCTGGTAATGTAGGAGGTTGAGAGGTGACCTCATAAAGGTTTATGAAATTATGAAGGGTACAGATAGGATAGATAGAGTCTTTCCCAGGGCAGGGAAGTTGAGAACTAGAGGGCACAGAATTAAGGTGAGAGGGGAGAGATTTAAAGGAGGGATATGTTTCTCTCACAGAGGGTAGTGGTTATCTTGAACAAGTTGCCAGAGGAGGTGGTAGTCACAGATACAATTACAATGTTTTAAATGCATTTGGACAGGTACTTGGATAGGAAAGGCTTTGAGGAATATGGGCCTAATGCAAGCGAATGGGATTGGCGTAGATTGGCATCACAGTTGGCAAGAATAAGGATGGCCAAAAGGGCCCGTTTTTGTGCCATATGATTCTACTAAGCTTAAACTATATAAGACTCTGACCAGATAACAGTTGGCACTCAAACCTGTATCTCAGCAGGTTTATGTACCTTCAGGAGAGGAGAGGAGAACACATATCGCTTAGTAAAACACTTAAAATTTGCAAGGACTGAAAATCATGCGTCACTGATTATCACATCAGAAAGTTAGAAATATTTTTCCTTGCTAATATGTATGTTTTGCTCATTTTCTGCCATTTGGCCCATATGCGAGTTATGTTACCTGTGCACCAGAGCATTACAACCCGCCAGGATCTCTGTTGTTCTCCAATTCTGGTGTGTTGTAAATCCCAATTTAATTATTCTCCTGCTAGCTGCAATACCTTCAGCTGCCAAGGCCACAAGCTTGGGAATTCTCTTCCTTAAACCACTCTACTTCTCTCACTCATAATACTTCTATTCTTTGACCAGGTTTTTTTCTCTCCATGTATTTAATGACATTCTGTTAAACGCCATGAAACGTTTTACCATGTTAAGGGTGCTATGCAAGTGAAAATTGTTGAAAATCCACTAGGAATGTTGATTTTACTCTCCTTCACAGGACATTGTAGATATTTCAATGGTTATTTTACTAATTTTGTTAAATTGAGGAGGCATAAGTGTAATCCTGATGAATAGGAAGAACATGTTGTTATTGTAAGAGGAAATAATAGTTTAAAATATGTGAAGGATTTTGAATATCTTCAATGTATTGAAGTGGAGAGGCCCCACTTTTTATAGAGCCAATACTGGTTCTGTCATTATGCTTTCCAACTTTTGGAATAATACAAGTTTTAGCAGAACTTATGAAAGAACTATTATCCATTTACAGAATCAGGAAAATTACCCATTGAGACAGGGACTGTTAACCCGCCATGGAAATTTTGTGAACAACTTTTTCCCTGTAAGGTTTGTGGGAAAGTTTTTGGTCGGCAGCAAACATTGTCACGGCATCTTTCCTTGCACACAGGTAAGTGATCATGCAACAGCATTGTCAGTTGGTGGTGTGTATAAACTAGATGCAAGATAAAAAAAAGTATATAGCTGTCACTAAATTTGGAAGAGCTTTTCTTGTTGAAGATTGTTTGTCTTGCAAGGGTGTATAAAAGCTAACCATTGCAAAATGTTATTTTCATAGAAGAAAGAAAGTACAAGTGTCATTTGTGTCCGTATGCTGCCAAGTGCCGAGCAAACTTAAACCAGCATTTGACAATCCATTCAGTGAAGTTAGTGAGTGGAGATTCTGAGGAAATAGCTACTGCTGTAACCTCAAACAGTTGTGATCGTAAGAACAGTCCCTATTACTACAGGTAAATTCTGTTTCTGCTGTGCAGGATGCTAATTCACCTCAGTTCACGGTCATGCTCAGCCAATGTTATTTTCTTTAAAATATTGAACACTTAATAAACAAGATGAAAAAGCAATAGTTTTCATGTTGCCTAATTTTCTATCTAGCTGCCATGTTTGTGGATTTGAGACCGAGGTGAATCTGCAGTTTGTCAGCCACATGTCATTACATGTAGATAAGGAGCAGTGGATGTTTTCATTGTGCTGCAATACCTGCAACTTTTCCTGCATGGATGAAACAGAAATGAAAGCACATTTATATGCAGCACATGCAGGTAACCAAGGCAGTTAACTTTAGTTCTGGGTAATGGCTTATTTGGTTCAGTATGTTTTTAATTTTGCTCAGGTGGTTTTCTCTATTAAATTGCAATAACCATATAAAATATGGATTTGGTTCAATATGCCCTGAAATGCCCAATCAAAAGCTATTTCATTAGCTTCTGTTGAGCTTTGTTTGAAATGTAATGGATACAAGGAATGTAATGGATAACTGGGACAGAGAGTTAAACCAACTGGTGACCAGAAGCTTGGGGTTACACTTACAAATTGAGCAGCATTACTCTGAAAAGCCAAAACTTAATATTTTGGTAAGTGAATTTAAATCCAAAATAATAATTTCATAAATCAAGCTTAATTTTCAGTTTTAACTAGGGCTGTCAATTAAGATCATTTCACAAGTATGATTAGTACCGTAGCAAATTACTGTGTAGATTTTTGAACAGGTTAATTGAAGGTGTAGCAGAGTATTTGGAGATAAAAGTATTTGACGTGAGCTTTAGCAGGGCACTTTTGGTCTGGCGAACTGCCTCCCTTGGGCACTTTTCACTACTACTATCCTCAGCCTTCCAACATCTTCAATAACAAGTGCATTATACACCAATCTGACCTGCCAAACTCCAAGAATTCAGCTAAGATCCCTCTGACCTTTGCTGACATGTGATCTGAGGAGCAGCAGGAGTAGCTATGAGAGGACAGAATTTGATAGGGGAAGAGAGAGAGAGAAAGAGCTGGGTAAGTAGGTAGGTTGCAGAAGGACATTGGGAAAAGATTGGGGAGAGAGGAGAGAGACAAAATTGGGGGGGGGGGCAAGGAAATCAGGTGTGACGACGGACAGCATGCATCGGGTAGACCAATTGTTGTACAATTCTATGAAGAGAAAGAGCAAGCTGCAGCAATTGCCCTCCTTTCTCTAATCCTTTCTAGACCCACCTATCTGGTTCTTCACTCCTCTCCCCTTGGAACATATAATCCAAATTAAATACAAGTGTAATCAACAGGCCATGTGGTTGGTCACTGATGTTGATGTAAAAGAAATCAGGAGGGTCCAGAGTAGGAGGAATGCGGAGATCAGAGCAATATAGGCTGTTGGTGACATAGGGAAAGGACTGCGGAGCATTTGAACTGTGAAAGTTTTGAATTATTTTATTAGAAGTTATTGTGAAAAAGCATTTCCTTGGGATACTCGTGTTGGTATTCTTATTTTTTACCAACATAATTAGAGTCACTTCTTATTTTCATTGCTCAACGGCCTTACTTTTAACCAAATGCTCTTCTGGTAATTGTAACTAATTTTTAAAATTACCATCATTTTCTGAAGTTTTTATCCAAGATCCCAGGAAACCTTCATAGGTAGATGTTTTCAGATATTTCTCTGCAACATGTTCTCTCGGACACCTTGTTTCCAGCCCAAATTGTGGGAGAACAGCCCTGGAATTAGTGTCAAATTAAGCTATCGCTTTGGCTTGTGGTTACACTTGTCAAAAAAGTATGTGCAGTCAACTAATGGCAGAACTTCCCCATGTCTTCACTTTGGTTTTTAACACTTCTACAGATGAGAAAGTCCAAACACCCTCTTGTCATAGTCCCGCCAGTGAATCCAAGGCAGCTGCTATATTCTCTTCTTCATCATCGTCTTCGTCATCTTCCTTGTCTTCATCTTCAGCACTTTGTGATTCTGTCACTGAATCTGAAATCCCCCACTCGGACTTCACCACTGAAGAGCAAAGTACTTCCTTCAACCCTCCAGTGGCACTCAGTGGGTCATCTACATCAGGTTCTGAGGAAAAAACTGAGAAAGGTAAGGAGGATCTGTTTATTGTCTTAATGATCCAGCAGAAGTCTTTTTGCTTATTGTACTTGTTTATGTCTTTACTCCCCTTGTGTCAAAGCAGCGTGGCACTTTAAACTGGAAGTCAGTGCTAATAACCTGAGACCTTTTCTTTAATGTCATAAAACCAAATATTCAGATGCAAGTGCACCCCATGCATGAAAAGTCCAAGTAGATTATGATTAGCTAGAATTTAATTAGAAGCTGGCTCTTATTCAGCTTATAAATAAAAATAATCTGAAAGAAATTTCACAAATTGCTGGTAAAAGTGATGAAGTGAGCAACCTGGAAATTTGATTTCCAGTTACTAAAGGTATCAAAATATACAAGTGGTTATGTGTGTCTCAAACCCACCAATCCTAAATAATTTTTCCAGTCCTCTAAGGTATTAAGGTTTAGAATTTTGCTGCTTTTAAGATAATGGATAATAGTTCATTTTCAATAAACAGACTGAATCTCAAGATCTAAGATCTTAATCTACATGTACACTGTGCATGGAATAAATTACCCAGATTTAATAATAACTCATCATGGTGTAAACGTCATTGGAAATGTAGATGGTTCACACGTTCAGATCAAAACTGCTTGACTATATTTAAAATGACTTAAATAATAGAAGTCAAAAGACCTATAACAGCACAGACTTGAAAAAGAAACATGAAATCACAAATTGTACATAAAGGATTGATATATCTGTCCAGAAATTCCTTGCAGAAGTGATGAACATTTTTTAATTTGAAGAAGTGAAGTTTCACGATGAGGAGTGCACTGATGATGCAAACTAATTCATCTCTGGGCATGCATTGTTGGATTTGCTGTCAATTAATGTATTGGAACTTGTCCATATTATTTGCCTTTATCTCCCTCCAAGGAAATATACCAACAGTTTAACACATCTAGTGCCTTGGGAAATGAGGAGTCAACCAATCTCACTGAATAGCATTTGGCTGTGAGCAAATGCCTCCATAGCAGGGCTACACTTGAAATAAGTGTGCAGAGTACTTTCTTATAATTGTCAGAGAGATGATAAAGTACTAAGTAAATGAAAGATTTTCTTTAATCATTTTTGTTTAAATTGCCTTTCCTTCAGTGTGGCCTTGGTCAATGTTGGTTACTCTAATGACACAGAATTTCACGTGGTTTAATGCATATGGGGAAAAACAAAGAAACGCAATTTGGGATAGATGTTTACTTTAGAATATAATGTTATTTTTCATATTTATTTTCTCATATTTCCTTAACAGTGGAGGTGGCGATTCAGCCCATTGCATCCATGCCAGCTTTCAGAGCATCCGATCAGTCCCATTCCCCCACTTACTTCCCTATAACCTATTCTCTCTCATATGCCCATCAGCTCCAATTTTCCTGCCACCTCCCTACACTAAAGGCAATTTTCAGTATCCATTTAACCTACCAACATGTCTTTGATATGTGGGAAGAAACTGCAACACCAGGGAGAAATCTATGCAATCACAGGGAGATCATGCAGTTACTTGCATGTGTTGCAGTAGAGCAAAGGGATCCATATGCAATGAATTCATAGGTATAGCAACCTGTAACTATATATTTATCTTAATTGTATGTAGAAGCAGAATATAAAGCCAGAAATCTCCTTGATTGCCTTTGTAAACTCACCATGTGTTTCTATTTCCTTTACTTGTGTACCTGAGGCGATTAGATCACAAAGAATATTCTTCCATTACAGCCAAAACATTTCTAAGAACTTATTAAGGAAAACCATAAGAACCATGTCTACAAGGCTGAAATTCGGTATCTCTGGCCTCAGTAGAGCATGTGCACTGAGTATAACTTTGCATACATATTCATCCAGTGGGAGTTATGGGGCCCATATGGGATTCCAGCCTGAAACAACACTTTGCAACACTTACTAGGAATTTGCAAGCACTCTAATTATGTTTTAGATAGTGGAGAGGCTTTATGGGGGACAACATAACATTTACCCTCAACCCAGGATAACATTCTGTAATTTTTGTGGCATGGGGGTTTATTTGAGGGATCCTCATAATTTCTTGAACCCTTTCAGACAAACTTATTTAAAGATTTGTTTATTGCTCTGGTTAGTTTTGGAGGGTCAATGCCAGAGATCCCAGATCTGTAGTTATCCATAGATACAGTGACTGGGTTTTCAGCCCCATTGCCTCTTTAAGCAGCCTCACTCTTGTGTAGTTTATATTCAATCATTATTCTGTTTTTCCATCTAAGTAATCTTTTTGCTGGTAGATGTTATCTTAACTTGCCATTACTCCTGTGCTCGCTGAACTGCATTGGCCACTAGCTAAGCAGTGCTTTAACTTTTAAAATTTTCTCCCTTGTTTTCAAATCTATCTATTGTCTCCCTATAACTTCCTCCAGCCCTATTACCTTTGACTATCTGTGCTCCCCTAATCAGTTCCTCTTAATCATTCCCAACTTTTTAAAAACTTCACTATATCTTTAGCTGCCAAACCCTGAAGCTTTAGAACTCTTACGCTAAATTTCTCCTTGCTCTGTTTTTCTCCCTCTTTCTGCTGTTTAGATATACCTTAAAGCTTCCCTCTTTGACTGAGCTATTGGTTATCAGCCTGTACGTGGTCTGGCCTTTAATTTTTTTGTTTGATAACACTCTACTGGAGACCCTGGGGCTTTTATAGGCACTATTTAATTAGGACTTGTTAGATTTCATACTGTCATCCAGCAATATGGTGCCTGCATTTTGAAAAGTGCCAGGAGAGAATTGTGAGCACCTCATTCTTAAGGAAGAGTTAATTGCTTGCATTGCAGGAGAGCATGTAGGTCTACTTCAACTGTTGCCTCCTGAAACTGTACTTGAAGCAGACAACATAAAATGTATTTGAAGAAGGATCCCAGAAGAGGAGTTAGAGGGGCCAGTGACTTTAACAGTTTAAAATGCAGCACAGTTTTTTGTTTGTATTGAAGCTGCTGTTTTTGTGGGGACTTGCACAGTGTCACTATCTTGGCCTGTGGTGTCAAATGTGATGAATCAAGTAAGATTATTTTGGGGCTGCTCCCTGCTGCACAAAACTTGCATGTCCGGGATCAACACTCGCACCAGTGGCTTATCTTTGTTGGGAGTAGCACTCACATTTTCCTCATGCTACATGTCGCCAAGGGTGATCCTAATTCATAATGAACCTAATTACTGTTTTGTAATTTGTCAATCACTTAGAACAATGTTATTGTATGTACTGACTGTTTAAAGATTTTTTAAATCCATCCTGTCTTGTGTTCATTTGTAGTTTATAATTGTGGTGCTTGTGTTAATCCTCAGGTTTTGAGTGCATCTTCTGTAACTTTGTGTGTAAAACAAAGATGATGTATGAACGACATCTGCAGATCCACCTCATCACCAGGATGTATGAATGTGACATCTGTCACAAATTTTTGAAAACATCTGAGCAGCTATTGGAGCACAAAAAATGCCATAATGTATCCACCGGAGGACTCAAGTAAGGAAAGCTGGAATCTAGACTACCATTCTTGGGATCTAACTTTTAAGGAACTTTTCAGCACTAATTCCTTGCTTAGTTTTGGTTTTGAAGCAGCTAAATTTATACTGGCTTTAAGAAAATCGTTCCAATATCAATTGAGAAAATTAGCCAGTTTTGTTCAGTACCACAAAAATACAAGGAAACTGAACTACGCAGAAAATGTTGCAAATCCCCAGCATGTCAGACATCATTCTCCATGAAAGGAAAAATGTTGGAATAATGATTTATGTCAGCACCATCCTCTGACAAAATGTCAGAGACCTGAAACATTAACCTAATTTTCTATTCTACACAGACTTTGTCTGACTTGATGAGGGTTTCCAGCATTTCCTTTTAATTTTTAATACCAACTGTTGATGTTACTGTTAAGTAGTCTATAATACAAATCTGATGTCCTCGCAGTTAGTGGTTACTTAAAACAGGTTGAAACTGAGAAAAAATTGAGTTTTGCATACAAAGAATTGGCATTTCAGTGAGATAGTAGAGTGTTAAGATTGAAGTGGGGAAATATAGCTGAGTCTTGTCCTCGCCTAGCTGCCTTACATGTGCAAATTACAGTAGGGTTCACTTGACAATGAAGAGAAATTAGACCCTTGTTGATTTACTTTCTCCATCCCCAGAGGCAATTATAGTACAACCACTGCTGCAGAAAATAAAATTGGCTAAAACTAGACTAGGTTTTGAAGTGAAGGGTTTTTGTATTGAACTTTATAGTGGAGATTTGGGTGAAATTTTTTTATTTAGCATTTTTCACTTTGATATCCTTTGCTCTTGGGAAACTCAGCCCTTTTATATTTTTCGAAATATTTTTCCACTTCTGAGTACTTCGAATCATTCACTGGTGTGTCATAGGTAATCACATTTAGTCCAGGTTTTACTGCAGACTATTATAAAGAATAGATTGCAAAGGATAAGCAATAACAATAATTTGCATTTATGTAGTCCCTCTAACGTAGAAAAACGTCTCAAGGCACTTCCCGGAGGCATACACAGACAAAAGTGGACATCAAGCCAACAAAGGAGATAATAAGAGGGTTGAACAAAGATTGGTCAAACAGGTGGGTTTTAAGGAGGGCCTTAAAGGAGAGATGAAGGTGGGGTTTCAGGAAGATTTAGGGAGAGACTTTCAGAGGAATGGATCTTGGCAGCTGAAGTCACTTCTTCCAATGGTGGGTGAGGGCAAGAGGAAATGTACACAAAAATAAAGTAAGAGGAACTAGGGGTGGAGAAAGAAGGGAAAAGTTCTAAGACTGAAATATGTTAATGTGGGTAGGGGCTTGGAGAAGCCTAAAAAGATTTAAACAAAAGGATGCACATTTTAAACTGAATCAACTGATCAGGAGCCAATATAGTTCAACCAGGACAAGATGAAATGAAATATGGGGTTTGTATTAAAATAAGATGGTATCGCTGCCTTTGCCAGAGGCTGCAGAGAAGTTAAAAAGAGGGAATGCTGTGCCAAGATGATAAACCTGGGATATCCTTTTGGGCTTTGATTAGGATTGCCTCAGTGCTGTGATAGGGGTGGAAAGTTAATTGGAGAGCTTCAAACTAGGGTTCCATGAAAGATGGGGTGTGGAAGTTTTACATGGAAATTTTGGTAGGTGGTTAAGAATAGTTTTTTTTAATATAAAAGATGGGTGTTACTGGCAGTTTTGAAAGGAAGAACACAGAAGTTTAGAAGAAACCTTTAAAGATGTTAGCTAGTATGAGACCAAGGATAAGAAGTTAGGTGCTCATCAGTTTAGATGGAATGAGGTCCAAGAAGATAACATGGCTTGTATGTTGTGAAGAAGAATGACAGGAAATAGGGAAAGAAACAGGTTCAGGATTAAGCAGGGCAGGAGAGAGGTGCGGCTTATTAGACACCAGGAAAAAGGGTAAGTTAAAGTTGTCCATGAGTTCCCTGTATTTGAAAATGAGGAAGGAAGGCACAGATGAGAAATTTTAATATTTCCAATGTTGGAGAAAAATAGCTGTGGTCTTCAGTTTGGGTTGACCTTGAAGTGAACAACGTGATGTGAAGAGAATAGGCCGTGGCATATTTGATGTGGTTTAGCAAGATCTAGCCCTGGATAATTAAACTAGTTTTGCAACAGAAACACTCAGATCTATAACCAAATGGATGAATGAGGAAGGATAGCCAGACCAGAGGGAGCAATTCAAATGGGAGTGATATAGGTTTACATTGGAGGAAAGAGCATAGGAGAGGAAAAGTTTACACAGATCAGAAACTGAGGAAATATTGTAGAGAATGGGAACCAGAAGATAAACACGTAGCCAATGGAAAGTGCATATTTGAGTGACCGACTGGGATGAAAAATGGATGCTTTAGGCAGTAAAAGATAGTTCCTCAATTTTATCCCAAGAAGGAGTCCAGGAGACAGCATATTTGGGGAAGAAGATCAGGCAGAGAAACTGGGAAAACAGAAGGGGGGTGGGGGAGGGGATTAAATAATGATGCAGACACTTTGTTGCCCCAAAATCACTGTCCACTTGCCCCAGGGCCCCATTCCCAGCACTATGGCATGGCGAAGTGCAACACAGACATCTGATGAGGCCCTGACTCCTTTTCATTTGAATGAGAAATGCTGTATTTGCATTGTTTAAAATGGGACAGATTTAGGTGGTTATTCATGCTGTCCTGTTGGACTCCATGGGGGAATCCACAGAAGCAGCAGGGCAGAAGATTCTGCTGTTGTTTTAGGCTCACGCCAGTGCTAGAAACTAAGACTTCGGCTGGGAATGCCTGAATAAGCCCCAGTATGAGACCTGGGTTCGGACAGAAGATATTCCCACAATATCGTCTTTCCACCTTCTTCCCTAAATGTAAAATGTTCATTAGATGTCAAAGAATGCAGCTCAATATACAGTACAGTGCAAGGAGCTGACACTTACAGAATTTTATTTTCTGAAGTAACTTGGTTTTGTTTAAAAGAATGTGGGTTGAAAAATAACTATTATAATGAATAGTTCTGTTTTGACTCATCTTTGAAAGCACCCTGGTTTAAAGGGAAGATTGGACAGATTTCCCTCTCCTAGCCTTTATCTGATATCTCTTGATATAAATGGGCACGTGTGAACTACTTTTAAGAGCAGGATCAGGCACTGCTGTGATATACCAAATAGTCACTAACATGGCTGTATAGGGCAGGAAAATGGAGCGAGGAAGAAAGGAAAGTTTTTATAAAAAGAGGAAATATAAAATCAATAAACTTTAATAAGAATGGAACAGGTCTGATGTATGTTGCATTGCAAACTCTGTTTAAGCATACTATGCTAGTTTTTGCAGTCTGTTCAACTGAATTGGACTGGTCCCTGTGGATTCCTCATGGCTATACTACATGAGAAGTTAGTTACTCTTGCTGTGAGCTAATGACTGATTTACTTATACTAATTTAGGTAAAAGATAAAACTGAGGATTGAAATGGTTTTGTACTTTTAGTGTTCATTGTCAACACCCACTTTGCCCACTTTTTAGACTTGCTCTTATATTCTTCTTTCTCTTAACTCCTGCCTATATGAGGACTTCTGAGCAATAAGCAGCAATACAAAGTTCTCATTCTTTAAATTATGCAGCATTCACACGTGTAACTTTTGCTTTTCTACTCTAGATCACAGAAAGGTTACAGCATGGAAGGAGGTCATTCAGCCCGCTAAGTTCATACTGATTCTAAGCAATAGCAATCAACTAGTCCATAATCTCTTGCCTTTCCTTTTCTAGCTGTAATATTGTGTTACTGGCCCAGATCTCCTAATATCCTCACTCTAGCTATGTCCCTGACTGATTTCCTGATGCTGATTTCCTAACACTGTCTGTCTATTTGTGCCCACCGATTGTTCAGCTTGCTGCATCAATATTTGCAGTTCACGTCACTTACACTGATCCATCTGGTGTCCATGTCTAGAGCTTTGCCACACACTTCCAAAACTTGTAAGCACAGCTATCTTTTGTGCTGGAAATCCTTTATCAGCCTATTTTTATGCATCCGTCTTTCCTGCTACCCAACTCCAAAATTAATAAATCCTTGGTCTCCTTATTCATTTCTCTAAATATTTATTTGAACAGATACTTTGAACCATGAAGTTACAATTTCTCTAAAGTGATGTGGTATAAATCGGATGCACAACTTTGACTTGATGGTTTACTGTGGCATTGGTGAGTTGCAAAAATTTTTTTGGTAAACCACTAAGCCTCGTTGTATATCCTTTATTTACATAAAACCGATATGAAACCTAGAAATCTCATTCTAGTTTGAGATTATGCCAAATTAATCATTACTGGTGCTGAATTATAAGCAATTTATGCTTGCTTAGGGTTTCTTTCATAGCAGACCTTCTGACTTCACTTTGTTGAGGGGCTTATCTCACAACAGGCAGGAATTAATGGAGGTACCAAAAGTATGAACATAGAATTAGAGTTTCAGAAGCTTTAAGGTGGGGAGAAATATTGTAATGCGTGGGTTTGGCAAGGACATTGCAGAATGTTGGACCATAGTGGTCAATAATAATGGAGTAGATTAGTTGTATTAAAAGAAATTACAGAGAGTAAGCAACAACAAGAGGAATTTACAAATAATATGAATTTTGAAATTGTACCATTTATATATAGCATGATAAGAGAATCCTTTTAAGAGTACAGAGGTGAAAGTGCTTGTAGTGCCCTCTCAGTGATGTGCCTCTTGTACATATAGGAGCTGAAGAGTGCTCTAATTCCCAATGACTTGAGGAATAGCATTCACATTTTGGTCAGATGTGGGAACCCTTGCTAGTTCCCTTCTGGGAACATTCTAAAGAATGAGTTTTGATCTATATTACAAAAATATAGTTTATTGGAAAAAAACTTTATTTCCTCCCCTCTACGTAAAACTTAATTTGAGCTTTTACTGTTGATCTAATAATTTATGGACATGAAAGCAAGTCAGTGGTGTTTCAGTGAGTGTATCATCTGTTGCTATTGAGCAGTTCAATTCATTTTTTACAGTCTTTCCGTGTCAAACTTGTTACAACACACAGTATTATACCATAATTAAATCTGTTTTAAATTTCATCTCTGTTTCTAATTGTACACCAGGTGCCCATTTTGTGTTTACGCCACAAACCGTCCTTCAGCCATGGAATGCCATTTAAGGACACACTACAAAATGGAATTCAAGTGTCGAATCTGTCAAGTGGTTAAAGCAAACCAACTGGAGCTGGAGATTCATATCCGTGAACATCGCCTTGGCAATCACTATAAATGCGATCAATGTGGTTATCTCTCCAAGACAGCCAATAAGCTGATAGAGCATGTGCGTGTCCACACAGGGGAGCGTCCTTTCCATTGTGACCAGTGCAGTTACAGCTGCAAACGCAAAGACAATCTAAACCTACACAAAAAGTTGAAGCACTCTCCCAGGCAGACTCTGTGCTGTGAAGAATGCTTCTTCACAACCACACATCCATTTGTCTTCAGCCGGCACGTAAAGAAACATCAAAATGGTGAATATTTGGAAGGAGAAAGGAAGGTCCAGCCTGTACTTGGGAAAGAAAGTAACTCTGTATTAAACAGTGGCAGTCCTAGAAAGCTCCTTTCACCACTTTCAGTTATGTCAGCATCACAGGCTTTGCAATCTGTTGCACTGTCAGTGACTGGCAAGAATGGAATTTCAACGGGATCATTTGGTTTATTTGGCTTGAATGGCATTTCTGCACATCTCAATAAATACAGGAACTGTGATCTCACCCACCTTATTCCACTGACTACACTTTTTCCTCAAAACAAATGTGAAACTACATTCCATTCGTCACAGCAGCAGACTGCACCCGCAGATAGTGTTTCCCCCAAAAACTCGTTCCTGGCCTACCTTGGCTTAACTGAACAGACAAACACAGTTTAGGTTTCAGCCACAGAGTGAACCGTGGTCATTGCTGCAATATAAGATTTTTTTTCAAAAATGTTTATTATTGTAGAAGAGTAGAATGCGTAGAAGTTGCTGTAAATGCTTCTTGTATTCATATAAGTGCTGCTTGAATTATATATAAATACTTATATGTCCATATTTGTATGGAAACCCAAGTATTGGAAAGAGGTAGTTGGACTCTGGGCTGTAAAATGCCCAGTCTAAAAAAAAAGAGAAGTTATGTGATGAGGCAGAATTTTGCACAATGCTTAGTCTTGCACATTTTTGCGTTACTTAAAGTAGTATCATTTTCTACCTAGTATTACTAATTTCAGAGCAGCAGTGTGTTGACTAAATCTGATCAGCGTGATAGTGATCGGCCCCATTTATTTTGGCAACAACCATTAGCACTTTGAAAGATGCATGGCATTGCTGAATATTGTTTTCAGCATTTATCATCTCCAAGCTTTAGACTGGCACATTGACATTTTTGCATTCAATGCAGTATAAATGATCCCTGCACTATGTTTGAAGTTCATCTTCAACCACACAGTTGAGTTCCAGTATTTTGTTTATTCAAAATGCAACATTGTTGTTTTCAGTATTTTGAACCGTGTAGATTGTGTGTGTGTGTGCGTGTGTGTGTGTGTACTAATATATATATAATAATATATATTTATATATATATTATTGTGTGTATGTACATATAATATATATTTATATATTTTGCTTTGATTATGCTTTGCTGCATTTAAAAAAAAGCTGTTAAAAGGCTGTTTGTGACAGTGATTGGCACTTAGATTTTTTGCTCTATTTCCTGTTCAGTTGCATTACTAGTGTAACCTGCAGTATATTCTAAATAAATCTGCATTATTTTGGTTTCCTAGTACTTAGTTTTGTTCCTGTCAAGGTGCCACTATACATTTTCCTTTTTGTTCCTCCGACTCATATAGTTGAATTAATGCTTCTGCTGATGTTACATTTCTCAGCAGACACTACCTGTGACGGGGAGAGTGATCATTTCCTAGGTTCAGCCTGCATATTTGACATCATTCATACATCAAAATGGCATCCAGGCTTCTTTACAGAAACATCACCTTTTAGTTTGTACTACAATATGTTGCCAATTCCTATTCAAACTGGTGAATTCTGTCAGTTATGAACTGCTTTCCCATGGTTCTAATTAATTTGTAGCAGTGCTTTGTATAATTGTGATATTTTGAATGTAGTGAGAATTGGGGAGGAAAATGGTTCATTCCAGAAGAATAATATCTAATGTAGAAATAGTTTTGTTCGAAGTAGAAATGATTTGTACACAACTTACTTAAGGTAAGGACAATTTTAAACTGCCTTTTACTTGCAAGCAGTATCAAACACAGCAGACAAATTAGCTTTCTGAATGTTACAAAACTATTTGTCTGTTGTTAAATTCCTGCACTTTGATCTATTTCAGACTGAGTTGCCCAGCCTCCATTTATAACTATAATTCAGATTGCATTGACTATGGCACCAAAAAAGTAATTGCTATCAGAAGATAAATAATACAATAGCTATTTCAAATATTCCTTTGAAATAAATACCTACTGTGCAGACCTGTTTATGGGTCAATGACTTGTGACTTCTGTGTACCAAAGATTCAAATCTGTGTAGCCTCAGTTGATTCTTCCTTATACTTCGAACTTCCAATGAAACATTTTTGCACCAGAATCGTTGTGAGATTTTCTGCTCCTATATTGGCTAATTGTCCCCCAAATCCACACAAAGTAGACAGAAGTATTTGTATTGCTGACTCCTGTAAAGATTTGTTTTTCCACAGTCCTGAATCAACTGCAGACTGTCAAATAATTCACAGATTTTTAAGTCACCTTCTGTTTTTCCCAATAAGCTGACGCTTGGTTTATTTCCTGCATGGTTCCATTCCAATATCGAAAACATACTCTGGATTGCCATTCTGCGTACTTGTTGCCATTTAAATGATAGTACTTAACTAGAGTTGTTGCCCTAATATAAACAGAAAATTACAAAATTGATTTCTAGACTTAATTATTACATTGTAAATTATATATAGAGGCACCAAAGAGGCTAGTTTTAGAAACAAGTTACAAGAACTGAGGTTATACCCATAAGGAAAAGCCGAAAAGTCTAGAAATGAAAAGGCAAAATGGTAACTTAATTTAAGTATTTAAAATCATGAAGGGATTTGATAAGATAGATGCAGAGAAGATGTTTCCACTTGTGGAAGTCTAGGGACCATAACTGTAAGGTTAACAAGCTCGGTAAGGAACAGGGGAAAAACTTATTTCGGACTTCTATAAGAACATAGAAATAGGAGTAGGCTATTTTGTCTCTTGTTCCTGCTCCGCATTTCACTAGGCTCGTGGCTTTTACCTCAACACCACTTTCCTACACTAACTCTATATCCCCAATTCCATCAATATCTTTAAAAAAAACCTTACTGATCCGTATTGAATATACTCAGTGACTGAGCCTCCCCTGCCCTTTTGTACTCATCGTTGTCCTGAATGGTCAGTCGCTTATTTTGAGCCCATGACCAATGGTTCTAGACACTATAGCTAGGGGAAACTTCAATTCCACATCTATGCTGTCAAACTCAAAAAGAATGTTGAAATCTTCATTGAGGTTGCCTCTCATTCTTCTAAACTGAAAACAGAATAGGCCCAAATCTGCTTAATTTCTCCTCGTTTGACAAAACCACCATCTCAGAAATCAGTCTGGTGAACTTAATTGATCTTGAGCCAAACAATGACAAATAGCATTTAATTTTAGTAAATGCAGTATTGTGTAGATAGGTAAAACATAAAATATACATAATTTGTGGAAAATAATACAAAAGCACCTGAGGGTGAAGGATTCGAGTGTATTTGTGCACAGAGAGTGACCAGTACTTAGAAATTATGTTTGCACAATTAATTCATCCACCTTATAGTGAATGCTCCATGCATTAAGACACAAAGCCATTTTAAGCTTGTCTTTTTTAACATTCTTAGTCCCTCTTGGCACTATTTGCTTTTCCCTTTCAGCATTTTGTTTCTACTCATGTTTCCCCTTCCAATGTCTCCCTGTATAGTTTTCCATCCTTTGCCATGGGAACCATGAGTTGCTGTCTCTAAATAAGGGTTCAACCATTCAGGACAGAAAAGAAGAAATTTCTTCAGCCAGGGGCTAGTGATTCTTTGGAATACTCTATCAAAGAAGGCTGCGAGGCTCACCTTCCGAATATATTTCAGACAAAGATGGATACATTTTTGGAAATTCAAGGATTATGGGGTTGGTGCAAGAAAATGGTGGTGAGGTATCATGGCAGCTATAATTTAATTGAATAGAGGAGGAACAAGAGCCGAATAGCCTATTCCTAATGTTTTAGGTTGGCTCATCACCAATCTGGAATAGAACAAAACAGAAAACTTGGTCATGAAGAAGCATGTAAAGGGTTTTGCAGTATCACTTAGCCCTTTGTGAGTGTGTAGGTGCTTTGCTAGAGCAGTTCAAAGCCATTGTGCTGTTTCTTTTTAAACCAGCCACTAAACTAAATACATATCTTCCTCAAATTCAAATATTTATCCTCAAGATCCAGTGGTTTCTGCTTCCACCATTTATTTTGGCAAAGCAAGCAATGCTCCTGTGCAAAGAAATTTTCTGAACCTATCTATCCCAATAAAAGTTTGAAAGTTATAAGTGCTTGCCATTGAATTGCTCATTAGAGAAAGCAATCTTTATCTGCTATCATCTACCTGAGTGAGGTACACCAATTTTCTTTTGTCATGGGCAGCAATCTGACAGCCAAGTGTATTAACTTTCTGGTGAGAATGACATTCAAGCTGACAGGTTTAAAGTTTCAATATATGTCCTAAATTGCTGTCGAGACTTAAGTTGCGTCACCACCATGTGCCTCCTTGATGGACAGACTGGCAAGTTTTGAATATGATGTAAAATTCCATCGGCATCAACAGAAACCAGTGTCCACATGGACACTGACAGCCTACTGTTCTGATGAAGGGTCCTCAACCTGGAACATCAACTCTGTTTCTCTTCACATAAGTGTGGCCTGATCTGAGTAGCTCCTATTTTCTGATTTTATTCTAATGGACGTTAGTGGCTGATGGTATGTTCCTCCAAAATGTTTGTGCAATTTGGTCTGAACATTGCTCATGCTGTTGGTAAACAAGTGAATGTGATTCTACTGCACTTGATGAAGATGTTCACAGCCAGACTCTGGAGAGCTGCTTTTGCTCTGGGAATCCCAGATCTCTGGTGTCAAGATATGATATCATTGCCTGAACTCGTCCCTTCATCCCTGCCTGTGTGCAGAAGCAATTGAGTGGGATCCACAAGAGAACTTCCAGATAATGGGTGGGCCCAATCATCAAGTCTGGGAAGGACCTATCATCACCAGTAATTCACAAATGTCTCCCCTGCTCTTGCTGCTGCAGCTACATATGGTCTGCCCTTATGATGGCAAGATTGTGGCACATGTGGCAGATACAACCAGGGCAAGTATTTCCAGGGGGATCATTCCATATGCTGGAGGACTCTGCATGCATCAATTAATCCTGTGGCTCTGATTATACAAGTTAAAGCCCTAATTTGGGGCAAGGTTAATTTTTATAGCATTAGGCAGGAACACTCAAAAGTTGATTGGGAGAGGCTGTTTGCAGGTAAAAGGATGTCTGGTAAGTGGGAGACTGGAACAGTTCAGGGCCAGATATTCCTGTTAAAGTGAAGGGCAAGGCTGACAGGAACAACCCTGGACAACAAGGGATATTGAGGCTCTGGTCAGGAAAAAGGAGGGATATGTCAGATGTAGGCATCTGGGATCAAGCAAGTCCCTTGAGTATAAGGGACATGGGTGTACACTTTAGAAAATTAGGAGGGTAAAAAGGGGACATGAGATATCCCTGGCAGATAAATTAAAGTAGAATTGTAAAGGATTCTGTAAGTATATGGACAGGATTTATGAGCATTTGGAAAACCATGTCCCAATTAGGGACAATCAGCATGGCTCTGTGCAGGGCAAGTCATATCTTGATTGAGTTTTTTTTTGAGGAGGTGACGAAGGTGATTGATGAAGGTAGAGCTGTGGATGTCGTCCACACTGTATTGTTAGTAGTGTGTTTAACAAGGTCCCTCATGGGAGGCTCATCCAGAAGATTAAGATGCGTGGGATCCACCGTGAATTGGCCATTTGGATTCAGAACTGGCTTGCCCATAAAAGACAGAGGGTAGTGGTCGATGGGACTTATTCTGGCTGGAGGTCTGTGACTAGTGGTGTTCCTCAGGGATCTGTACTGGGACCTCTGCTGTTTGTGATATATATAAATGCCTGGATGAAAACATAGATAGGTGGGTTAGTAAATTTGCAGATGATATGAAGATTGGTAATGTTGTGGATAGCATAGAAGGCTGCCAAAGGATACTGCAGTTGCAGATATGGGTGGAGAAATGGCAGATGGAGTTCAACCCATCCAAATGTGAAGTGTTGCACTTTGGAAGATCAAAAGTAAAGGGACAGTACACTGTTAATGGGAAGACCCTTAACAGTGTTGATGACCAGAGGGATCTTGGGGTCCAGGTCCATAGCTCCCTGAAAGTGGCTACACAGGTTGATAGGGTGGTAAAGAAGGTGTATGGCATGATTGCCTTTATTAGTCGAGAGACTGAGTTCAAGAGTCGGGAAGTTATGTTGCAGTTTTATAAAACTCTAGTTAGGCTGCATCTGGAGTATTGCATTCAATTCTGGTCGCCCCATTACAAGAAGGATGTGGAGGCTTTGGAGAGGGTGCAGAAGAGGTGTACCAGGGTGCTGCCTGGATTAGAGGGCATGTACTATAAGGAGAGGTTGGACAAACTTGGGTTGTTTTTTCTGGAGCAGCAGAGGCTGAGGGGAGATCTGATAGAGGATTATGTGAGGTGTAGACAGAGTAGACAGCTGGTATCTTTGTCAGGGTTGAAATGTCTAGTACCAGAGGGCATGCATTTAAGGTGAGAGGGGGTAAGTTCAAAGGAGATATGCGGGGCAGGTTTTTTTTACACAGAGGGTGGTGGGTGCCTGGAATGCACTGCCAGGGGTGGTGGTGGAGGCATTTAAGAGGCTCTTAGATAGGCACGTGGATGTGCAGGAAATGGAGGGATATGGACATTTTGTAGGCAGAAGGGATTAGTTGGGCATTTGATAACTAATTTAATTAAATTGGCACAACAACATGGACTGAAGGGCCTGTTCCTGTGCTGTACTGTTCTATGTTCTATGTCCTATATTAAGGGCAAAAGGGTAGCTAGGGAGAACCCCTTAAGGATCAGTGTGGTAATCTATGTGTTGGAGCCACAGAAGATGGGCGAGGTCTTAAATGAATACTTCTCATCTGTATTTACAGTGAAGAAGGACATGGAAGCTAGTGAGTTTGTGGAAGAGAACAGTGATAACCCGAAGCAATTTGACATTACAAGTGAAGAGGTGTTGGCAGCCTTGAAGCATATAAAGTCTGATAAATCCCCAGGGTCTGACCGGGTGTATACTAGGACATCGTGGGAAGCAAGGGAGGAGATTGATGAGGCCCTGACAGAGACTTTTGTAAATTTGTTAGCCACTGATGAGATACCAGAAGACCTGAGGATAGCTAATGTTGTGCCTTGACTTAAGAAAGGCAGCAAGGACAAGTCAGGGAACTACAGGCCAGTGAGCCTTACATCAGTAGTGGGCAAGTTACTAGAAAGAATTCTGAGGGATAGTTTGTATTTGTACTTGGAAAGGCAATAACTGATTAGGCATAGTCAGCATGGCTTTGTTCATGAGAAATCATATGTCATAAATGTGATTTGTGTTTTTTTTGGGGAAGTGACCAAGAGGATTGACGGAGACAAGGCAGTGGACATTGTCTACGTGGACTTTAGCAAGGTCTTTGATAAGGTCCAGCATGGTAGGCTGGTCCAGAAGGTTAGAATACATGAGATCCAAGGTGAGACAGCAAATTGGATACAAAATTAGTTTGGTATTAGAAGGAAGAGGGTTGTGGTGGAGGGTTTTTAGATTGGAGACCTGTAACCAGTGATGTGCTGCAGGGATCGGTGCTTGGTCCTTTATTGTTTGTCATATATATTAATAACTTGGAAGCGAATATAGGTGGCATTGGTAAGTTTGCAAATGACACCAAAATTGGTGATGTAGTGGACAGTGAAGAAGGTTATCTAACATTACAACAGGATGTAAATCAGCTGGGAAAGTGGCAAGGGAATGGATGTTGGAATTTATGTACCAAGTGGTACATTTTGGGAAGTTAAACCAGGCCAGGACATACACAGTGAATGGCAGGGCTCTGGGGAATTTTATTCAACAGCGAGACCTAGGGGTACAAGTACATAGTTCCTTGAAAGTGGTAACGCAGAAGGTGTATGGCACACTTGCCTTCATTGGTTGGGGCAGTGAGTACAAAAATTGAGACATCATATTACAGTTGTACAAGTTAAACAGCAGTTGGAGTACTGTGTGCAGTTCTGGTCACCACACCATAGGAAGGATGTGATTAAGCTGGAGAGGATGCAGAAAAGATTCACAGGAATGTTGCCTTGACTGGAGGGCATGAGTTATAAGGAGAGATTGGACAGGGTGAGACTGTTTTACCTGGAGAGAAGGAGGCTGAGGGGTGACCTTATAGAGGTTTATAAAATTATGAGAGGCATGGATAGGGTAGGTGGTCACAATCCTTTTCCCAGGTTAGTGGAATCTAAAACTAGAGGGCATAGGCTTAAGGTGAGAGGGGAGAGGTTTAAAGGAGACCTGATGGGCAAGTTTTTCGCACAGAGGATTGTGGGTATATGGAATGAGCTGCCAGAGGAGGAGGTCAAGGTGGGTACAATTACAACACTTAAGAGACAATTGGACAGGTAAGTGGAGAGGAAAGGTTTAGAGGGATATAGGCCAATCACAGGCAAATGGGATTAGTGTAGATAGGGATCTTGGTTGGCATGGACAAGTTGAGCCAAAGGACCTGTTTCCATGCTGTATAACTCTATGAATCTTGTATGTTTCAATCAAGTCCCTTCTTGCACTTCTAAGCTGCAGTGCCCATTCCAGTTATTAGTCTAGGAAACCTTCCCTGAACTCCTGAATTGCTTACAATGTGTTAACATCCTATCATAAGTATGAAGACCAATACCCCACATGAGGTATACCTAATGCCCTTCCTTAGGGAAAACTGATAAAACTGCAGATGCAGCTGAAATAAAAGCAGAAAATTTTGGAAACACTCAGCAGGCCCGGCAGCACCTGTGGCAAAAGAAACAAAATGAATATTTCAGGTTGGAGATCCTTCATCAGAACTGGGAAAGATTTTTTTAAAAAGAGGGGAATTTTAAATTGCGAAGAAGCTGGTGTGAGGGTTGGATAGGAAATTCCTCATTAACCCCTTCAGAACTACAGAAGTAAAGTGGAGGCAAGTCATCTGAAGCCCTGAGTGACTGCTTATAAAGAAGAATTGAGTACTGCATGGCCAAACTGGATTGTCCCTGTTGTGTGTTGACAGAACCAATCTGGGCAATACCACAAGCTTTTCACACAGTGAAAACTGGAAGTGATTGGTACCTGGAATGGATAATGACTAGATTGATGGTTAGAAGTGAAAACATGTTCATCTGCTTTCCTGGGACACTTACTTAACTTTGGAACATTCAACCACCAGGTAATGATTTCACTGATGAGTAAATTGAAATAACATTAATTATTAACATTAATTAATAAAACATTAACACAATTATTGATCTAATATTGCTTCAAAATCAATACTCAAATTTGCTTCTGCATTTTCAGGAAGGGATCCAAGACAATGCCTAATAACATTGTTGTTGTTTAATTTTTTAAATGATAATCAACTGAAATTGAGAAAAATGGCTGTTGATACTGAGGAATTTTTGATAATGGACTGTTTTTGCAGATCAAGCACTGTTTAATTTGCAAAGGAATTAAGATACTAGATGGAACTATTTAATGGATATGGTAGGCTGAAGGGCATGTTTTGATGCAGAGTGACTCCAATACTCCGTAGTATAAATGCATGAGATTAGGAAGGACCTGAAGTACTGTGTACATTTAAAGCTGAAGCACTCTAAATTCATGGCCCTAATCTGTGCTGCTAGGTTAAATCCTTTCACACTCCTGAGTTCAGTAATGTTCTCAAACTAGCACATTGGCTGGCATCAAAAATCACTGTTTAAACAAATGCTTTATTAGATTTTTATTAAATTCAATTACAAGACATAAGTTATAAACCTTTTGATTATTCATAACTTTTCCTTTCAAAAATCTTGACTATAAACTAATTCTTCGTGATATCTAGGTTTGTACCAAGTTATAAGGTTCCTGTTTGTTTTTGTCTGTACTGCGTGTGCCAGGGCTGGGTCACCCACTCTGGATGTATTTGATAATCATAAATATATGGTTTGGAGGTCATCTCCCACACAGAGGCGCGGTTTGCAAGCTGAAAGCGAGGACCTTTCATTTGCACATTTCGAAGATTGCTACTAGAAAGAGTTCTTAGTAGCCGTTCCACAGCCATTGTTTCTGTAAAGGGAAAAAAACTTCAGACAAAATTTAAGGAAGAACTTAAGGAGCAAGTTGAAGGTGGAGGGAGAGGTAAAGGGATGGAGAGTCTTAGGGAGTGAATTTCCAGAACTTTTCTGGCAATTGAAGACAGGTCTGCCAAAAAGAGTGTGGCAAGGGAACTGTAGCATAGTGATTAAGTTGCTTGACTGGTAACCTGAGTTCTGGAGCAATGATCCAGTGATATTTGTTCAAATCCCACATTTGCAGCTAGGGAATTTAAATGTAAGTAATTAATTAAATAATGAATTTAAGAAAAATTACTAATTGCAGTAACAGTAATCATGAGGTTGCTGGATTTGAGTAATAGGTTCTTCGGGGCTGGCTTATAATATGATTCCAGACATTGTGGCTAGGGAGAAATATCATTGAATGAAGTCAATTTTTATTTCAAGCATCTTTATTAACAGAAAATACAGTGACACATACCAAATGTTAATGAATATTAAATAAAGATAGGCAGTGCCACAGAGGTGAAGGTGATCTGTCATGATAATAAAATAGATGTGGGATTTGAAACTTAATTCAAGAGGTAGGATTCCAGTGTTGACAATAGTCTTGTTCAGCTTTTGATACTGTGCCTGGTGAGGTGAAATGACTTACTAATTAGGGAACGGAGGTTGTAGCAGGGACTGAAGACATCGACTTCAGCACAGCACGTGGGTAAAGCAGTGGGTCAAGCTGGACAATGCAAGCAACAAAAGAAGTGTGTCGTCCAGCAGAGAACTGACCCCATGTTTTTGGGTTATGTCACCCACCAACAGCAAGTAAAAAAAGCTTGCAGAGAGTGATTTTTGTGGGATTTAAGTAAACCTTGTGGGAACAAGAAATGAGTTTCTGGCTGTGGGATGGTTAAGAATAAAATTGAATAGAATCACACCCACCTCAATGATAGAGAGAAGTTGGTGTGATTAACATCATAAAAGGGTGCGGAAAGATCAGTAAGGTAGATGAGAAAGGGTTTTCCTGAATCACCGTCAAATGGGATTTTGTTTGTTAATTTGATACGGGGCATACAGTAAAAGAGCCCTGCAGCACAGAAATGTCCCTTTGGCCCACCAAGTCTGTGCTAACCTTAAAGCGCTGATTCGCACTAATCCTACACTAACCATATTATTCTTCCCACATTCTCAACAACTTCCCCCAGATTTTACCACTTACCTACACTCTGAGGGCAGCTTTACAGTAGCCAACTAACCTACAGATCTGCATGTCTTTGGGATGTAGATAGAAACCGGAAACCCATGTGGTCACAGGTAGAACATACAAAACTCCATGTGGACAGCATTGATTGAATCTGCGTCACTGGAGCTGTGACATAGACAGCACTAGAGGTCATTACTGTGTGTCAACTAAGAAGAAACATGATTGAATGAATTCAATCATAAATTTCTGGGAAAGAAGAGCACAGATTTTGAAGTTGACAACATGTTAACATTAGAGAAGTTGAGATGGGGTGGTAATTTCTGAGAAGAGCCAAGTAAATGATTTATTTTTATTTGAAAATTTGAAAGAAGGAGATAATAGCAGAGGGGATATCATCGCAAACAACATCAGGTAACTTGGTACTAGCAAAGAAAGTTGACTGGCTAACAGTTTATTGGAGCCTCAAGGAAGCACAAGGTTGGTCTCATGGACAAGGCAAGATCAAAAAGGGCAAATGAGGAGATGAAAGAAGCTGAAGGTGCAAGTTCAGGCTAAAGCAATGGGAATTTTGGAATTTTAGCCCAGTGAGCCAGGGGCAGGGAAGGAAGTGGGTGAATTTACTCCTTTGAAGGTAGCAGGACAAGTGGATAAATCTGTTTTTAAAAAAAATACATGATACTGTATATAGCTTTAAAAAGAGAGACACAGAGACCAAAGGAAGCAATAATGTATTACGTCTCTGTATATTAGTGGTAAAGCCTCAGCTAAATTATTAAAATCAATTCTAGCCAACAAACTTTGGGAGAGATGTCAAGACCTCAGAGGATACAGAAGACATTTGCCAGAGCTAGCAATGAAGAACTTCAGTTACCTGGAGAGATTGGAGAATCTGAGGTTGATCTCTTTAGACATGAAAACTAGGAGAAGGTTTGACAGAGCTATTCAAAATTATGAATGGTTTTAATATAATAAATAGGGGGATTTGTTTCTACTGATAGGAGTGTCAGTAATAACTTCCACAGACTTAGGGTGCTAACACAGAAAATGGCAGAAGCAGCATCAGTGGAGAGAGAAACTGACTTGACGTTTCAAGTCATGGACTGATCATCTGAACCAAAAAAGTGAGAAATCATGCTTGTTTTGATTTACAAAAAGGTAGAAAAAAACAAAGGGAATGTCTAGGATGTGATAGGGTGCAAACCCAAGTTGTCTAGATGAGTTAAGGTAATTGGTTAAAAAAAAGGAGAGATTGGGGAGATACATTGTCACAGCACATTGTGATACTCCGTCTGGATGGGTGGTGGAGGCAGATTCAGTACTAACGTAAAATATTCTTGGATAAATACACAAAACTAAGAAATTTATAGGGTTTTTTGGGAGTGCGACCAATCAGAAAGCTCTAACACAGTCAAGGTGGACTACGTGGTCTCCTGTGTATGATGAGTCTTTAATTCTCCTCTCAATGGCTAACAGAAATTAACAGATAACAGAATACCTAAAGGGTGCTCTGGACCACCATAATGTTCAGCATTCTATACAATTTCTCATGGTTACATTTGTACAATTCAATAATTGTGAGTGTAATATGTAAAACTTAGAGGCAAGAGTGGTATTCAGGGATGTAAGTGCTGTATTGCTGGAAAACTTTTGAAAACAATTAGAGCAGTTGTTCTATACAGTTAACCATAGAACCATAGAAAAATACGGCACAAAACAGGCCCTTCGGCCCACAATGTTGTGCTGACCTTCTAACCATACCTAAGACTATCTAACCCCTTCCTCCCACATATCCCTCTATTTTAAATTCCTCCATATGCTTATCTAACAATCTCTTGAACTTGATCAACGTATCAGCCTCCACCACCACCCCAGGCAGTGCAATCCATGCACCAACCACTCTCTGGGTGAAAAACCTCCCTCTGACATCTCCCTTGAACTTCCCACCTTAAAGCCATGCCCTCTTGTATTGAGCATTGGTGCCCTGGGAAAGAGGAGCTGGCTGTCCACTCTATCTATTCCTAAGAATAGAGTTAAGAATAGAGAAACACCAGCTGCTACAGGAGAGGAGAGGTAGACTACTTCTGCCTTGTATGTTCACAACATCCCACAAATTCTCCAACACTGATCTTGGTAGTAGTAGGATAAGTGTTGGAGAAGTTGTGTGCTTTTTCATTGTGGAAATGTCAGTCAGATCACTTAACACTTTCAGTGGGTGTGAGTGTGAGAAGCCCATATTTACTGGTCTGCAAATCTTTGTTCAACTAGCACTTGTGTCATTCAGACCCTTGTATCAGAAATAACTTTAAAAAAACATGTTACATCATTAAATTGATGATTGCGCAATGCAATTGCATTGTGGTACTGTGCAAGAAAACATAGATTACGGTGCCTAGAAATTCATTCTCAACCAGTAATGCTGAACATGTTATTTCATATGTTCTTTCCTTTTCTTCTGTGATATATAAGGTGGCTATTTGACCAAGTCTATTGCCAGCTCTCAGAATAACTCTATCAATCTCACTTCCCCACTTGTTTCCCCACTTGTTTTATTCTGTCCCAAATTCCCTTCAAAACCACTCTGGTTCGCCTACCAACACTAGGGGCAAGTTACAGCATCCAATGAACCTACTAATCAGCATGAGATGTGGGAGAAAACTGTGAAGAACCCAGGGAGGGTTACAGAAGCAACATGCAAACTCCACACAGACAGCACCAGAGGTCAGGATTGAACCCAGGTTGTTGGAGCTGTAACATCTACTGTGCCATTATCCCACCCTGTTATATAGAGGCATCAGTACATTGAACTTTACATCTGAAGTCAATGGAATCAATTTCAATGGAAGGAATTTGTGAGGCAGGGTACTTTGTACTAAGGCCACCATGTAGGTCATTTAATGCTATAGAATGAGGATGTGTATCTGGGCATCAGAATTTGCATTAGAGCACCAATTCCTTATGTAGAAAGGTTTTCACTAAACAAGAAGTTGGATATTTTACAATGATATATCTTCTAATAGCCCAATGCTTTGTGTTCAAAATTAAGAAAATATAGGATGGAACCAATAGAATTATTCCCTTTCCAGCAGATGAGATGTCTGGAATGAGGATTGAGAAATATAAGATTAAAATAACAGATTTACAAAAGTTAACAAGGGAAACATCTTCACACAGAGAAATGCAAGGTTGTGGAATTAGTTTTCTAGGATTAATGGTTGAACCATACACTACAACAAGATTTGATGGCAGAAGGAGAAGGAAGCAGGTCAATGAGTCGCCCATGTGGCACGTAACTGCCAATACACATTGGCTGGGTGGCACAATGCTTTTCTTGATTGGACCTTCCATACTTGTCTTTTAAGCTGTTCCATTTACACAAAAATTCTCTCCCTCTCAACTAAGATAAATGAAATGGTCACTTTGGTGACAAAATCTCAAATAAGGCAGAGCTGACAGACATTTGCAACTTTATCCAGAAAAGTGTATAAATGGGTAATGTAAGCAAGGATCATACTATGTTTCTTTGCTGGCTCTCTCAAGATGCTCCATCACTCCCTCCAAAACCATAGACTCTAGTAATTTCTTGACGATCCATGTCTTCTAAAATTCTCTGATTTCCTTCCTTCACCTTTCTTGAGCAGAAGTATCATATACAAACTGTTTCAGCTGAGAGGAATACTTCCTGAGTCAAGGGAATCTTGGATGATTCTATTTCAGGCATCTGTGATGTTCTTACCTATATCTTCCAAAAACTTAGGATGGAAATCCCCATCTGGTCCTGGGGATTTCTCATTCCTTAGTACCATTATTTTCTTCATTACTTTTAATTTGCTTTCATTAATTGTGAGCAGTCTATCCCCCTGTTCAATATTAGTTTCCTTGGTTTATCTGGAATGCCGTCTTCTTCCACTACTGTAAGTACCAAGGCAAAATGGTTAGTATCTGCCACTACCTTATGTGAGCACCATCGTCAGTTCACATGAGGGCCATGTGGTTCCTGGACATCCACTTTTTCTCAATATTCGCTGTTGGAAGAACCTTTTCACCAAGATGGTGCTTGGAATCTGGAAGGCACTGCTTTAATGGGTGGTAGAGACAGGTACTCTCACAACCTTTAAGTATCTAGCTGAACACTTGAATTGCCAAGTGATGGAAGGCCACAGGCCAAGTGCTGGTGAATGGAATTAGCACAATGGGTACTTAATGGTTAAACTGGACATGGTGGGCCAAAGAGCCTGTTTCTGTGCTGTATGTTTCCATGAATAATCTTAAAACAAATCCTATTAAATATGAGTGTTAGTATAAGATAAAATACCTACAAAACAAGCTGACTTTAAAAAGGTTATTGATGGTGCTTCCAAACTGATAATACTTTACCTTCTTTTTCAGCCTTCTGCAACCAGTGATCTATTGAGGCAATGCACTGGGGCTTGACAAATCTGGATAGTGCCTGTTAATGAAAAACAGACATGAATTTGGGCTAATGATGAACTATATTCATTATACCAAGCTTAACTACAAACAAAATTATATTTGTTGTCACTGAAAAGTTTCAATGAACCATACACTATTTTTCCACTTTATTACTTTGGAGGTGTGTCAGGAGTTTACAGCCAAGGGTAATCAGTTAGCAGCACATAAAAGCTGGAGGAACTCAGCAGGTCAGGCAGCATCTATGGAGGGAAATGGACAGTCAATGTTTCGGGTTGAGACCCTTCTTCAGGACTAGAAAGAAAGAGGGGAGATAGCCAGTATAAAAAGGTGGGGGAAAGGGGTAGAACAAGAACTGGTGGGTGATAGGTGAATCCAGGTGGGGGGGGGGGGAGAGCGGGAATGTTGTAAGAAGCTGGGAGGTGACAGGTGGAAGAGACAAAGGGCTGAAGAAGATGGAATCTGTTAGGAGAGGACAGTGGACCATGGAATAAAGGAAAGGAGGTGAGGAGGGGAACCAGTGGGAGGAATGTGTGGGTGATGGGCAGATCGAGAGGGTGGGGGAAGGGAAAGAGATGGGATGATGGGGCTGGTGGGATAAGGGAAAAAAAGAGACCAAGGGGAGTGGTAATCAGTTAACTTGTTTTGCTTATGGTATTGATTGAAGGGGGAATGTTGGCCCAGAATGGTAATTTATTTACTCTTAGAGAGTCAAGGTGACATACAACATGCAAGAAGGACCTTTGGCCCATCCAGTTTGCACTGGTTATAAAAGATCCATTTCGTCTTCAATTAATCTGAAGGCATCCTGGCAGAATTTTGAATCATCAGGTTTAACAATTTGTTTAAGCACTTTCAACATAGTATTGCTTCCACTGAAGGACATTGCAGTGTCAACTGTCATAAATTCAACTTGTGGTACAGTATCTGGCCCACACCATTTTAATCAAGAAACAAGAGCATTGTCAGCTGAACAAGTCTGACACCAGGTAATAATGATCAGAGTTTTCCAAGACTCAGAAATCACTTGGGCATTCAAACGCAGAATATGATTCAACAGAAAATCCATCCAATGGAAAATGTTGAACAATACACTGGTCACATTGTGTCTCAAGAAATTCACCACTGGTTTATAAGATCTTGGCTGTCTAATGTCATAATTGGGAGGGAAAAATTGAGTCTTCATGAACTTTTGAAAGATGGTATTATAGCAGTTAGCATAACGCTATTACAGCATCAGTGACCTGGGTTCAATTCCAGCTGCTGTCTGTAAGGAGTTTGTGTGGGTTTCCTCCAGGTGTTCCGTTTTCCTCCCACATTCCAAAGACATATGGGTTAGGAAGTTGTGGGCATGCTATGTTGGCACTGGAAGCAATGGCAACACTTACGGGCTGCCCCCAGAACACTCTATGCAAAAGATGTATTTCACTGTGTGTTTTGATATGCATGTGACTAGTAAATATATCTTATCTTATTCATGTGAGCTTCTGGTTTCTGATCTGAGAGGCTGCTTAACCTCAGAAAGTACCATTAGAGTCAGAAAGCAAAGTGATTATAAGCAACAAGCAACCTAATCAGTGGATAATTGGATACGTGTACAGACTAGTTTATTGTCACATACACCAGGATGCATTGAAATTCCTTGCTTGCATGAAGCTCACAGAGTAAACAGTATACATGGTAATAATAAGTATTACAATAAATGTGCAAAAACAATGGAATTGTACAAAGTATAATAGCGCAAACTGAGGTAGTGCAAAAAGAAATGCTAAAGTGACAGTAATGGAAGAGGTAGAATTAAGGCTTGGAGAATGTGCCAGCACCACTGGGAAGGGGACGTGAAAGAGGTCATTGGTTAGAAGTCTGATAGCAGTGGGGAAGATGTTCTTCATTCTGGTCGTCTAGGCTTTCAAGCTCCTGTATCTTCTCTTAGAAGGTAGAAGAGAGAAAAGAGAATGGCCAGGGTGGCAGGCATCCTTGACAATACTGTTAGCCTTCCTGATGCAATGCACTGTGAAGATGGAAGGATGTGAGAAGCCTGTGGCGGATTGGGCAGTGTTTGCCACTTTCTGCAGGTTCTGACCATCCAGAGCAGAGCAGTTGCCATATCAAGCTGAAATACAACCTGTCAGGATACTTTATATGGCTCATCTGTAGAAGTTCGAGAGAAATTGCTGAGCAAAATTTAATGTAAATTATCGTTTTCCTCATTTACAATATTGGCAGGATACAGAGTTACACTATTGCCACACTGGCAATGTGAACAATATCTATACATTAGTGTCAGGAGTACTTGCAATGATAATACAGGTCTTTTGTGACCATGTACATTGGAAAGAAAATCACGTGCTACTTTTTAAAAATGTAGTATTGTGGACTCAGTGAAAGTCCCTTTAAGATAGAGAGTGTGTGTGTATGTGTGTGTGGGGCGTGCTTACGTCAATAGAAGATAAAGGACGTAATGACGTTGTTGAAGAAGAAGAAGAGAGAGAGAGAAGGGAGAGAGACACCAGCCTGCTTGTTTTTCTCTATCGATGGATGAGAAACAATAACTGTGTTTACCACTGAAATCCATGTATGGAAGTTGGAAGTAATCCGGTGGAGTTCACTTTGTTGCTGACCTGTAGAAGGAAACAGGTATTTGTATGTGGACGACCACGGTTCGGATGCTTTTCGGGGTGAGGAAGTCACTACCGAGTAAACACTGGAGTGTCGTTTGGGTTCCATCGTGGAACATTTGGATTTCGTATGTACTCTCTCTATGTTTTTCTACATCTACATCTTATCTTCAGACAACGGTGGTTGTTGAAGAAGCCCTTGCTCATGTTTCACCTTATGGCTTGCGGAACTGAACTTTAAGAACCATTCAGGAACTGGGAGTTTTGGACTTTGTCACACACACACACAAAGTTTAGTTTTGGGGTTAACGTTCGAGGTTTAACATTCTTGAATTCTAACATACTAACATTTTTACTTTTATTTTACGTATTATCATAAGTAGTAATTAATAAAATAGTTTTTAACACTGAATCATGCTCAGTGTGTTTCTTTTGTTGCTGGTTTGTGACAAAATTGGGGGCTCGTCCGGGATAGTTCCCAAGGTTAACGAGTGTCGTCTGGGATAGTACCCCAGATTGACGAGATTTGTTCGAGATTAAATCCAAAGATTTTTGAGGAAGGTCTGATAAATTCTTTTTAATTGGCTTGTGTGTGTGGAAACCAGCAGCAATGGATATTAAGGCATTTTTGGAGTCACCAACCCAAAAGGGATTGGAGGTGGCGAAAAAGGATGATCTGATAAAGATTGCTACAAGGCTAAACCTTACAGAAGTAAAGCAGTCTATGAGGAAGGCAGATATTCAGAGACTGATAGCTGGCCATTATGTGGAAAAGAAGGTGTTTGAGGAGGAAGTGTTAAAACAGTTTCCTGGAAGTGAAATAGCAATTTCTGAGGCACAGGTGCAGCTGGCAAAGATAGAGGCTGAACGAGAGCAAACCCAGTTAAAGATAGAAGCTGAACGAGAACAAAAGAAATTAGAGGCCGAACAAAAGAAATTAGAGACCGAACAAAAGATAACTCAGATGAAGATAGAAGCTGATCTAGCAATGAAGCAGATGGAGCTGGATAACGAGGAGAAAAAGAGGCAGCATGAGTAAAAATGAAGCGAAAGAGTTTGGAATCTGATTCTGATGATGGGTTTTTAGCCAGCAGGGAGGTTCGATTAGTCCCTCCGTTTGAAGAAGATCAGGTTGATCAGTATTTCCAACATTTTGAAAAGGTTGCTGTGAGTTCAAACTGGCCAAGGAAAGGATGGGCTCTTATGGTACAGAGTGTGATTAAAGGTAAAGCTCAAAAAGCTTATTCTGCTTTGTCTGCTGAGGATGCAGCTGATTATACCAAGGAAAAACAAGCAGGCTGGTGTCTCTCTCCCTTCTCTCTCTCTCTTCTTCTTCTTCAACAACGTCATTACGTCCTTTATCTTCTATTGACGTAAGCACGCCCCACACACACATACACACACACTCTCTATCTTAAAGGGACTTTCACTGAGTCCATAACACAATGCACTGTGAAGATGGAAGGATGTGAGAAGCCTGTGGCGGATTGGGCAGTGTTTGCCACTTTCTGCAGGTTCTGACCATCCAGAGCAGAGCAGTTGCCATATCAAGCTGAAATACAACCTGTCAGGATACTTTATATGGCTCATCTGTAGAAGTTCGAGAGAAATTGCTGAGCAAAATTTAATGTAAATTATCGTTTTCCTCATTTACAATATTGGCAGGATACAGAGTTACACTATTGCTACACTGGCAATGTGAACAATATCTATACATTAGTGTCAGGAGTACTTGCAATGATAATACAGGTCTTTTGTGACCATGTACATTGGAAAGAAAATCACGTGCTACTTTTTAAAAATGTAGTATTGTGGTTAGGCACAAGAGGGCACTCCAGGACAAAACCCCTTTCATTCCCTTTCCTCCTGGTTTGTTTCTGCGAGAATTCTGCAGAAGCCACACTCCAACTATTCATTATTATATAGTTTCTTCCAATCACATAGGGGAAGTTTAACCCAACAAAAATCTATTGGAGCAGCTCAGTGGCACAGGTAGTAGAGCTGCTACCTCACAGCTCTAGGGACACGTGTATAATCCTGACCTCGGGTGCTGCCTGTGTGGAGTTTGCACGTTCTCCCTGTGACCATGTGGGTTTGCTCTGGGTGCTCCAGTTTCCTCCTACATGCCAAAGGTGTGTGGGTTGGCAGGTTAATTGCTGCAGATGGTTCTTAGTGATAGAACCTGGGATGCGGGGCTGGGGGGAGGTTAGTTGATGGGAATGTGGGAAGAATATAATGGGATTAGTGTAAGTGGGCACTTGATGGTCAATGCAGACTCAGTGAACTGAAGGGCTTGTTTTCATGCTGTATGACACTTTGACTCTGTGTATAACTTTGGTTTGGGTGAAATGGAAAATTGTTAAAAACCTGGAACCTCACCACAACTTGGCATTGCTGGTTTTAAGGGAAGCGGGAACCCTTAGGCATAGCAAACTAGTCTTTTAAATCTCATAATAAGGCTCTGTTCCTCAGAATTAATCGCTATTTTAGATCTTATGCTGGCTGACTGAATTTTCCAGGCCTTAGGAAAACTGAAGGGAGAAGTGCTGGGTCCAGAAAGTCTTTCTACCTACCTGCTGGATCTTGTTTATCTCTTTCACTCACCTTCTCCCTGATTTCCTCCAACTAAATCCATGCATCACCCTCACCAGTTTCCCATCCTCTGACTTCCTATCTTTTCCCTATTTTCTACAGTACAGCCCCTCATTCTTCCACGAGCGAACTCTCCTCTGTGGCCCGAGGTCCCTTCCTCCTCTCTGCTCCCCAGGTATCACATGACAACACACAAACTGAAATTCAGTGCATTATTGTGGAGAACAAAAGTCTTGGAGAATGCTTATCTAATTGAGAATAGCAATTATACCACGATATTATGGAACCACCTGCTTGTTCTTCTGAAGCTGTCCATCCTAATGTCATTTCCCTACCTTTTCACTGCCCTTTTATACATGTATTATTTTTCTTCTAAACTTGTTACATATGTAAACTGACGCATTTTAGTCTAATTTACACTATGTATTTGTAAACCAATACAGAGTTCACAAAATCATATGCTAAGTATTAATGAGGAAAGACCATTTAGTCAATCAAAAAATTCTCCAGTTGTTCCATCACAACATTCAATCTTCTGCTCATGTCCAACCACAAAAATCATATGCACAAGTACATGTATGCAAAAATACAATGAAAACCCTATGTGGAACTCAACAGTTTCATAAATTTTGCCTCAAATTTTCACCCAGCTCTCCAATTCACTTGGACTATCTCTGACATCTCTCTCCTACCTCGATCTTTCCATCACCATCTCAGGTGATTCCTTATCCACCGACATCTTCCACAAACCCACTGATGCCCACAGCTACCTCGATTACAGCTCCTCCCACCCTGTCTCTTGCAAGGATGCTATCCCTTTTTCTCAATTTCTCCTCCTCTCATCTGCTCTCATGATAAGGCTTTCCACTCCAGGACATCCGAGATGTCCAACTTCTTTACTAACCGTGGCTTCCCCCTGACTGTGGTCGAGAGAGCTTGCACCCGTATCTCTGCCATTTCCCCCACCCCTCCCAGACCCAACAGGGATAGGGTCCCCCTTGTCCTCACATTTCATCCCACCAGCCTACATATCCAACTCATCATTCTCCACCACTTCTGCCATCTCCAACGGGACCCCACCACCAAGCATAGCTTCCCCTCCCCACCTGTTTCTGCCTTTCACAGGAACTGCTCTCTCCGCGACTCCCTAGTTCACTCCTCCCTCCTCACCCATCCCGCTCCCACCCCAGGAACTTTCCACTGCCCCTGGCATAGGTGCAACACCTGCCCTACACCACCTCCATCCAGGGACCCAAGCAGTCTTATCTTACCTTATCTTATCTTATCATATCAGGTGAGACAGAGATTTACCTGCACCTCCCTTAATATTATCTACTGCATTTAGTGCTCCAAGTGTGGCCTCCTCTAAACTGGTGAGACCAAACGTAGACAAGGTGACTGTTTCGCAGAATACCTGCCTCTGTCTGTAACAGCGATCTGCATCTCCCTGTTGTCAGTCACTTCAACTCTCCCTCCAACACTAATACAGATATGTTAGTCCTCGGCCTCCTCCGCTGCCAGGAGAATTCCAAGTGCAAACTGGAGGAACAGCACCTCATTTTCCATCTTGGAACCTTGCAGCCTAACAGCGTGAACATTGAATTCTCCCACTTTAAGTAACCCCCACATCCACCATGCATCTTCTTTTCTTCCCTTTCCTATCCTATCTGTCTTTTTTGTATCCCCTCTTTTTTTCTCCTCACCTTTGACTCATCCCCCAGTGGATCTGCTCTCCCCTCCTTCCCTGAACCTGCCTATCACTCTTACCTGCATCTACCTATCACCTCCCTGTGCCCACCCCACCTCCCCTCTTTTGTCCACCTATCACTGCTGTGCTTTTCCCTCCTATGTATTGTACTTCCCCTTTTCCTATCTTTAGTCCTGAAGAAGGGTCCTGACCCAAAACATTGATGCCTGCTTTTCTCCACAGATGCCACCTGGCCTGCTGAGTTCCTCCAGCATCATTGTGTTTTTCATTGCAATGAAGAACTTGCAGCAGCATCACAGGCACATAGCATCATTTTAGCAGCATTCACAAGAGAAACGTAAATTAAAGTCCATTTTGGTGCAAAGTGAACAAAATGGTCATAGTGTTGCTAAACTCTAGTGATTAGGGTTGTGCCGATTGGTTCAAGAACCGAATGGTTGAAGGGAAGTAGCTGTTCTTGAACCTGGTGGTGTGGGACTTCAGGCTTCTGTACTTCCTGCCTGATGGTAGCTGCAAGAGGCTGGCATAGCTCAGAGAGTGGGGATCCTTGATGATAGATGTCTTCTTGAGGCAGCGCCTCCTGTAGATACTACCAATGGTGAGGAGGGATGTGTCCGTGATGTATTGGGCAGAGTCCACTACTCTCTGCAGCTTTTTATGTTCCTGTACATTTGAATTGCCGTACCAGACCATCATGCAACCAGTCAGGATACTTTCAAAAGTACATTCGTAGAAGTTTGTTAGAGTGTTCAGTGACAAGCCAAACCTCCTTAACCTCCTAAGAAAGCAAAGATGCTGGTGTGCCTTCCTTGTGATTGCATCTACGTGCTGGTCCCAGGACAGGTTTTCCGATATGTTAACGCCCAGGAACTTAAAGCTGCTGACTCTCTCCACTGCCGATCCCCCAATGTAGACTGGTGCATGTTTGCCCCTCCTTCCCCTTCCTGAACTCAACAATCAGCTCTTTAGTTTTACTGATGTCGAGCGAGAGGTTGTTGTTGTGGCACCACTCAACCAGGTGTCCTATCCTGCTCCGGTAAGTTGACTCATTACCACCTGTGATTCGTCCAACAACAGTGGTGTCGGTGGTGAAGTTGTATGTGGACAAAGAATTGTATGTAAATTTGTATTGGGACAAAGCAAAGCAGTGCCAGTCTCTGCATTCTGACACCAGACCAGAATAGCTTTTAGGGAATAGTGATCACAATATGGTAAAATTCCAGAATCTGAGGGTAAATACTTCAGGTCCAAAGTCAATTTAAATAAGAACATAAGAACGTAAGAAATAGGAGCAGGAGTAGGACATCTGGCCAGTCAATAAGATCATGGATGATCTGGCCGTGGACTCAAATCCACCCAGCTGCCTTTTCCCCATAACCCTTAATTCCCCTACTATGCAAACATCTATCTAACTATATTTTAAATATATTTAATGAGGTTGCCTCCACTGCTTCCCTGGGCAGAGAATCCCACAGATTCATTACTCTCTGGGGAAAAGCAGTTTCTCCTCATCTCTGTCCTAATTCTATTCCCCTGAATCTTGAAGCAATGTCCCCAAGTTCTAGTCTCATCTACCAGTGGAAGCAACTTCCCTGCCTCTATCTTATCTATCACTTTCATAATTTTATATGTTTCTATAAGATCCCCTCTCATTCTTCTGAGTTCCAGCAAGAACAATTCCAGGTGACTCAGTCTCTCCTCATAGGCTAATCCCCTCATCTCTGGATTCAACCTGGTGAAGCTCCTCTGCACCACCTCCAAAGCCAGTAAATCTTTCCTCAAGTAAGGAGACCAGAACTACACACAGTACTCCAGATGTGGCCCTGTAGAGTTGCAGCATAACCTCCCTGCTCTTAAATTCAATCCCTTAAGCAATGAAGGCCAACATTCCATTTGCCTTCTTGATAACTTGTTGCACCTGCAAACCAACCTTTTGCGATTCATGCACAAGCACTGCCAAGTCCCTCTGCACAACATTTAAATAATAATCTGATCTTCTATTTTTCCTTCCAAAGTGGATGACCTCGCATTTACCAACATTGTACTCCATCCGCCAGAACCTTGCCCACTCACTTAACCTATCTATATCTCTCTACAGACTCTCTGCATCCTCTGTACAATTTGCTTTTCCATTCAATTTAGCATCATCAGCAAAATTAGATACACTACACTTTGTCCCCTCTTCCAAATCATTAATCTATATCGTGAACAGTTGTGGGCCCAGCACTAACCCTGCGGCACCCCACTCACCACTGATCGCCAACCAGAGAAACACTCATTTATCCCAACTTTCTGCCTTCTATTAGTTATCCGATCCTCCATCCATGCTAATACATTACCCATAACTCCATGCATCCTTATCTTTTTGATAAGTCTTTTATGCGGCACCTTATCGAATGCCTTCTGGAAATCCAAGTATACTGCAACCACCTGTTCCCCTCTATCCACTGCACTCATTATATCCTCGAAGAACTCTAGTAAGTTTGTCAAACAGGAACCTATCCTTCCTGAATTCATGCTGTGTCTGCCTGATAGAATCACTTCTGTCCGGATATCTCACTATTTCTTCCTTAATGATAGCTTCAAGCATTTTCCCGACCACAGACATTAAGCTAAATGGCCTATAGTTACCTGCCTTTTGCCTACATCCTTTTTTAAACAGTGGCATGACATTTGCTGTCTTCTAATCTGCTGGAACCTGCCCAGAGTCCAGAGAATTTTGGTGAAATATCACAAATGCCTCTACTATAACTTGTGCCATTTCTTTCAGCACCCTGGGATGCATCCCATCAGGACCAGGGGCAATTGCAAAAATATGAAGAAAGAGTTGTCTAAAGTGGAGTGGAAAAATAAGCTAAAGGAAATGTCAGTAGATGAGAAATGGCAGGTATTTAAGCAGCTGTTTCATAATGTTCAGCAGAAATTTAGTTCAATTAGAAAGAGGGATTTAATGAGAAAGACGAGTCATCAGTGAAAGAGGTCAAGGAAAATATTAGATCAAAAACTATATCAAGCAAAGTGGCATAAACTAATAGTAGACCCAAGGGCTCGGAATTGTTAGGAACCGGCAGCGTGAGGTTACAAGCTAATAAGGGGAGAGAAAATTGATTCTGAGAGAAACCTGGCAAGCAATATCAAAACAAACAGCAAGAATTTCTATAAGTATATAACAAAGGAAAAGGATAGCTAAAGTAAGTGTGAGAATCCTGGAGGGTGAGACTAATCAATTAATAATGGGAAACAGTGAAATGGCAGATAATTCAAACCCATACTTGGCATTGGTCTTCACAGTGGAAGATGTTGCAAATATCCCAGAGATAACAGATGGGCTGGTTTCAAACAGCATGGAAGAATGTCTAACAATCCTGACTATAAGAGGCAAGATATTAGAAAAATCAATGGGACTAAAGACTGACAAATCACTAGGAGCCAACAGCATGCATTCAAGAGCTTTGAAGGAGTTGGCTGCAGAGATAGAAGATCCATTGGTTGAAATTTTCAAAACTGACTGGGTTCAAGGAGGGTACCAATAGATTGGAAAACCCAAATGTGGCACGCTTGTTCAAGAAGGCAAGGAGACAAATTGCAGGACACTTGTATACTTCAGTTAACAGCTGTTGCTGGCAAGATATTTAAGTCTATAGTTATGGAAGAAATAACTTGGCAGATAGAGGATCTTAATGAAATCAAACTTAGTTAACATGGTTTATTGAAATGAAAGTCATATTTGACATATTTGTTAGAGTTCTTCAAGGAGGTAGCAAGCAGAATCAATGCAGAGGAATCCATAGATGTAATGCATTTGGATTTCAAGAAGGCATTTGCCACATGAAAGGCCGATGCAGATAATAAGAATCGTCAGATCGGGGCAGCACATTAACATGGATTGAAGACTGATTAACGCTTAGAAGACAGAGTTGGAATGAGTTGGTCTTTCAGGCTGGGAGGATGTAACTAGTAGAATGCCCCAAGGATCAGTTCATAACCCTCAATTATTTGCTCTCCATGTTAGTAACTTGGAGGGGATAGAGTGTAAGATTTCCATGTTTTGCAATGACATGAAAAGTGGTGGGAATGCATGCTATTAAGAGGATATTTCGACTCTGCAATAGGATGTGGATAGACTGAGTGAATGAATATGCAGTTTAATGTAGAAAAGTGTTAGGTCCCGCGCTTCAGTAGAAGGAATCAAGTGGCAGATTATTATCAAAATATGGCGAGATTGCAAAATGAATGGAGTGAATGGATCTGGGTGTTCTAATGCATGAAACACAGAAAGTTAGCATGCACTAATGCATGCAGGCGCAACAAGTAATGATGAAGGCAAATGAATTATTGGCCTTTATTGCAAAGGGTCGGAGTTAAGAAATTATCAGAATCAGAATCAGATTTATTGTCACTGACTTATATGATGTGAAATGTGTTGTTTTATAGCAGCAGTACAGTGCAAAGACATGAGGGGAAGAAGCTGTTTCTGAATCATTGAGTGTGGATCTTCAGGCTCCTGTACCTCCTCCCCAAGAAGAGGGCATGTCCTGGATGGTGTGGGTCCTTAGTAATGGATGCTGCCAATAGAGAAGTATTGTTACAATTATACAGGGCACTGGTGAGGCTGCATAAGGAATATTGTGTATAGTTTGGATCCCCTTATTTAAGAAAGGAAAGATTAGGATGAGAAGCAGTCCCAGAAGATATTCACAAGACTATTTCTTTGGATGAGAGGATTGTCATCACAAACAGCTAAAAATATTAGATCTGTATTCTTTGGAGTTTATAAGAATGGGGTGGGTGATCTTATTAAGCATATAAGATCCTGAGGGGGCATTTTAGGATAAATGTTGAGATGTTTCTGCTGGTGGGAGAGTCTCAAATGAAGTAACAAAGTTGCAAGATAATGGGGTAGATATGCATAACTGAGGTGCATTGGAATTTCTTCTCGCACAGAATCTCTGGAATTCTCCAGCTGGAGGGTGGGAAAGGACACATCATTGGAGGTATTTAATAAGGAGGTAGGTAAAATTTTTGAAGGACTGAAGACTGCCACAGAAGAGGTGTGCAGGCCTGAGGCAGATCAGCCATGATCATATTGAATGGATCATGAGGCTTGAGGGATCAGGTAATCTACTCCTGCTCCTATTTTCTTGTATTTTCTTAACATCCACACAGCCTAAAACAAACTCATCCTTATACCCAATCCCACAGCAAAGAGTAAATATTGGTGACCTCTTGATGTATCAGTGCACAGGATTTTGACTCATGGTACCAGTGCTGTAAGTGCTGTAAGTACGGTAACGTAGCGGTTAGCGCAACGCTATTACAGCGCCAGCGATCGGGTTTCGATTCCCGTCGCTGTCTGTAAGGAGTTTGTACATTCTCCTGTGTCTGTGTGGGTTTCCTCTGGGTGCTCCGGTTTCCTCCCACATTGCAAAGACGTACAGATATGTTAATTTGGGTTTAAAATGGGTGGCGCGGACTCGTTGGGCCGAAAGGGCCTGTTACCACACTGTAAATAAAATTTAAATTTAAAATTTAATATAAGAAATAGAAGCAGGAGTAGGCCATTCAGCCCTTCATTCATGGTCCTTCACCTCCACACCATCATCCTACACTAACCTCATATTCCTTTATTTTATTAATAGTCCTGAGGAACTGAGCTTCCATAGCCTTCTTGGGGGTGATTTCCAAAAATTTAACACCCTCTGGGTGAATATTTATTTTGATCTCTGTCCCGATTGGCTGACTTCTTATTTTGAAACTATGACCTCTGGTTGTAGATTCCTCAAGTGGATACATTTTGATGAGATTACCTCTCATTCTTCTGAACTTGAGAGCATGTTCTTCTGATCTGACAAACCTACCATCCCAGGAATCATGCTGGTGAACATTTGCTGCACTCTTTATCACAAGTATACACGATAGTCCAGATGTGGTCTCCTCATGCGTTACATAATTGGAACAAGACATCCCCAGAGATCGAAGGTCTTAGCTATTGCAGCATAGACGGGCATCAACTGGTTCTTGACTTGCTGACTTGTGAAGAGAGCCTTCCTGGTGGTCAGTGTAGTAGGGAATAGTGAAAAGTCTGTGCAACACTGTGATAGTGAACAGGGGGATGATCTTATAGCAGAGAGATAAATGTGGAGTCTGCAGGGTTGGTACCAGGCAGAGAAAATCTGGAACCAGTTCAAACTGACCCAAACCACGATCTGCAGGCTGAAGTGAACTATAATAAACTCATGCCTGGTTACCAGCCTAACAGCAATCCCATAAACTCCAGGATGGAAGCTTGTCATTTTACATATAAGGTAAAGATGAAACTGCACGTGGGCTCATGTAGCACAAGAGGTGCTGACGCTTGATGGCTCACGTAGCACATAGGCGCTGAAGCTTGACACTGCAAAAGCTAATCTCACTCTATGTATACACAGTGCATGCAGGGCAGAGGTAGTGGGGGGGGGGGGGTGGGGGAAACAAATAAGAAATAGTATAAGAGTAATGGAAATTTTGGATCGGGGAGCATTTGTTCCAGGATGAGTGACTCCCCTGTTGATGTCAGCTTGTAATAAAGAGAAAGTTTGTTCTGAAGGTAAATACCGGACTCCAAGTGAATTCTTTCTGTCCACAGTCAGTTTCCATTCTGCCTGTTGGAAGTTGTTCGGTCACCCTGAAGGCCACTCTGACCCTATTGTCAAGAACAGTTAGCCTCGTCTACCATGCCTCTCATGGGTGACTTTTGTTGTAGTACTGCCTACCTGTGTCATCATAAGCAAGCTCCTGCATGACTTCAGGATTTTTTCTGTAGAAATGTGGCCATGTAGAGGATATCTCACATCCTCTGTTATTTCCTTTCTCCTAGGCTGGCTGCCGTTCTCCGGATATCTGGAGGTGTTTTATAGCAAGGATGTACAAGCTGTTGATGCTCATTGCTTAAGGCAGCCAATGATGATTCTACAGCTGCCATTCAGCACTGTATACGTGTGTGTGTGTGTGTGTGTGTGAGCATGTGTGTAGACAGAAAGTTCCCATATGGGCGAATATACTCAACACTAGTATGTGCAAAGTAGTTCCAATCATGGTAGGTTTATCCTTATTTTGAGCTTGCAAACTTTCAGATGATGTTGCTGCAAGGACTGATTTCACTTCTCATGTTCTCAGTATAAAGCCATAGAGTTACACAACATGGAAAAAGGCCCTTTGACCCAACTTGTCCATGCCAACCAAGATGTCTATCCAAACTAGTCCCATTTTCCTGCACTTGACCCATATCCCTCTAAACCTGTTTTATCCATGTACATATCCAAATGTCTTTTCAATATTGTAATTGTACTCATTTCTGCAGCTTCCTCTGACACCTTGTTCCATATGCTCACCACCCTCTGGGTGGAAAAACTTGCCCCTCAGCTCCCATTTAAATCTTTCCCCTCTCAGCTCAAACCCTCTAGGTTTAGACTCCCCTACCCTGGGAAGAAGACTCTGACCTTATCTGTGCCCCTTATGATTGAAAATGTGCAGAGCAGGTTTACTCTGAGATCAACTGAGTTCATGCAGTGAGTGAGAGGAACATCATTCCAATTGATGTTTAATGTTTTATTTGTTTGCTTTATTTTGTTTCGTAAAGTTATGTTTTATTTCATGATCGGCTGGTGGAAGAGGCTGTCCTGTAATTGTTTTCATTTAATCTGATCAGAGGCACTGTAATTGGCCAGTTTAATTGGTGCAACTGTTGAAGTGGGCTTGATCTTAATGAAGTTCCCTATCTCCTCCAGACTTACAGTTCATCAACATAGATAAAGCTACTTAGGGTAGGATGGTTGTCCCCCCATGTAAAGAGCAGGAATGCTGATGCACTTCCTTTGGGTAGACTGTTAAATTGCAAGCACCACTGGGTGCATTTTTTTCTGTGCTTAATCTAAAAGTGATGGCTTCCACAATTGTTTTGATTATATAGACCAACTGATGGTCCTTCATCATAACATAGACCTTCCAAAGTAACAGATGATGATTGACAATTTTATAGGCCATTGACAGCTCAGTAAAAGTCACATTAGTGATTAGCTTTTCATTGAAATATTGGCTGAGATTCAGCACTTGACTGATACATGACTTGCCCAATGGGAAACCAGCTTGTTTGAGGATGAGTTGCTCTCTGGAATAGATGAGAGTTGATTCAGAGTGATGGTTTTATAAAGTTTATAGAGGCTCCTTGGATCATTTAATTATCTCTTATGTGTTTTAAGAGTTTGTGTTTCCTGCCACACTTTGAAGACCAATCATTCTTAAATTCAACCCTTACCTAGTTCAGACCTGAGTCTTAATGCCCAGTGGTAACTTTGAAGCATTTTTCCAGCTTTATCTTATTTGAAATGCCAAGTTTCTCCAGACTTTCCTCATAACCATGTTTTGGCACAAAGATCAGCCTAGTGCCTCCCCTCTGCAACAAAATACAGTCTGAATGTCCTTCTGTATTTGATGCCATCTGTACTTGAAGAATGTTCTAAGCAAGCTGAACATCACATCACTTGAGCCCGTTCCCATCATAATATAGCAAACTACTTCTGAAATTTCAACAAGAATTTAACACTTGCCACATTTAAGACTTATGCACATTTGTGGGGGAAACAGTGCCTGACAGCATCCTGGTAAAAAGATTATTGTGCACAATGAAAACCTACTGGAAATATGTAGGACAGGTAGATCATGACATCAATCAGTGTGCAACGCTGACTTTTTGCTGCTGCTGCTGCTTTGGAACTCAATGCACCAGCCAGACTTCACCCTAACTATGTGCAACTGAAATAAAAGTTCAGCAGTGAACCCTAACTAGAATCATAGAGCCGTACAGCACAAAAATTGACCCTTAAGCCCACCACATCTATGCTGACCTTAAGGAAACCATCGTCCTTTCAATATGGTAACTATGTGACTGAAGCGGAGCTACAACACTTGGTGTCTGCAACTGTAATGGCACTACTTGTCTGTAGTTACTATGGAGAAGGTCATGGAAGCTAGGGAATTCAGGGAAGGGAATAGTGATGTCCTGAAACATATCCATATTGCAAAAGAGGAGGTGCTGGAGGAGTTAAAGTGCATAAAGGTGGATAAATCCCCATGGCCTGACCAAGTGTATCCTAGGACATTGTGGGAAGCCAGGGAAGAAATTGCTGCGGCTCTGCCAGAGATCATTGCATCATTGTTAGCCATAGGTGAGGTACCAAAAGACTGGAGGGTGGCTAATGTTGTACCTTTATTTAAGAAGGGCTGCAAGGACAAGTCAGGGAACTACAGACCGGTGAGCCGATAATCAGTGGTGGGAAAATTAATGGAGGGGAATCTGACAGACAGTATCTACCTGCATTTGGAAAGGCAAGGACTAATTAGGGATAGTCAACATGGCTTTGTGCATGAGAAGTTGTGTCTCGTGATTGAGTTTTTGAGGAGGTGAAAAGAGAATTAACAGGGGGCAGAGCAGTAGACTTTAGCAAGGTCCTGCATGGTAGGCTGGTCTGGAAGGTTAGATAATATTGGATCTAAGGTGAGCTAGCCAATTGGAAACAAAATTGACAGGGTGTCAGAGGGTGGTAGTGGAGGGTTGTTTTTCAGATTGGAGGCCTGTGACCAGTGGTGTGCTGCAGGGATCGGTGCTGGGTCCATTGTTGTTTGTCATCTACTTGAATGTAAGTGGCATGGTTAGTAAGTTTGCAGATGACACCAGAATTGGTGATATAGTGGACAGTGAAGAAGGTTATCTAAGATTACAACGGGATCTGGATCAACTGGGAAAGTGGGCCAAGGAATGGCAGATGGAACTTAACACATGCAAGTGTGAAGTGTTGCATTTTGAGGATTTAAACCAGATCAGGGCTTACACAATAAATGGCAGAGCCCTGGAGAGCATTGGAGAACAGAGAGACCGAGGGATACAAGTACATAGTTCTCTGAATGTGGTGAAGAGGCATTTGACGTCCTTGCCTTCATTGGTCAGGGCACCGAGTACAAGAGTTGGGATGTCATATTACAGCTCTAGAAATTGTTGGTGAGTTCATATTTGGAGAATTGTGTGCAGTTTTGGTCGCCTAGCTATAGGAAGCACGTCGTTAAGTTGGAAAGGGTGCAGAGAAGGTTCACAAAGATGTTGCCGGGACTGGATGGCTTGAGTCGTAAAGCGAGACTGGATAGGCTGGGGTTGTTTTCCCTGGAGTATAAGAGACTGAGGGGTGACCTTATAGAGAGGTATATTTAAAATCAAGAGGGGTATAGATAAGTTGAATGGTCACAGTCCTTTTTCCAGGATAGGGGAGTCTAAAACTAGAGGGTATAGTTTAAGGTGGGAGGGGAAAGATTTACAGGGGACCTAAGGGGCAAATTTTTCACACGGAGGGTGGTGGCTACATGGAACGAGCTGCCAGAGGAAGTGATAGAAGTGGGTAGAATTACAATGTTTAAAAGACATTTGGACAAGTACATGGGTAGTAAAGGTTTAGAGAGAAATGAGCCAAACGCAGACAAATGGGACTAGCTCAGGTAGGCACCTTTGTCATCATGGACAAGTTGGGCCAAAGGACCTATCTGCATGCTATATAAATCTATGACTCTATGACTGCAGATTAATAATTTCATCCTTACCGTAAATAAGGCAGAGCAATGATTACAATGATTACAATGGCCAGGCTGGCACTGAACACTCTCCACTTTCCAGAATAACAAAACAACAGCATCCACTTGATCTATTAATAAAGCAATTAGGTTTATGCTTTTAACAAAATGAACTGCAGCACTTTGACAATATTAAACATCAAGGGAAAGAATTAGTCACCACAAGATAAATATCACTACACAAAGAATCAGCAAATGATGAAACCTATTTAATGAAATGTAATATTGTTGAACAGGTATTAGTCTTCAGATCAAACTGCTTCCCTTTCTTCTTTATCTACTCAACAACATAAAGAATTTATTATCCATTGTTAGAGAATTGTACAAAGTCTATCCAACATTTATTAATAAGGCTGTTCACTTGGTTTTTGTACTTCAGTTTTAATGTTGCAAAATGATAGAATTTGATTTATTTGCATCTGGAGAGGTCTAATAATGATTTGAAGTTAGCTGTCAAACCTGCTGATACGAGTTAAAGGATAGTTTTATTTGTAGCTGTAGAGGACATCCAGAATAGCAGTCATTCCTGCCTTTGTAATAAATACTTGCACTTAGAAACTGAGCATATAAAATACAAATATGACTGGCCAACATAACTAAGAATACAATTTTGAGAACAATTCTCCAAGGTTAAAACTATGTTTTGAATTGTTCTGATTTGAATATACTCAATGGTGTCAGCAGAGTTACAATCTGACGGCTGAAGACCCCGAGAAAAGCTAAGACTTCTGCCAAATGCATTCTTGACCCAACAGCACTGACTCAGCATCTATGGAGGGAAATAAATAGTCGACATTTCGGGTCGAGACCCTTCATCAGGACTGGAAGGAAGAGGGCAGAAGCCAGAATAAGATGGTTGGGGGGTGGGGGGGGGGGGGAGGAGCACAGGCTGGCAGGTGATAGGTGAGTCCTGGTGAGACGGGGAAGGTAGGTGGGTGGGGAGGGGGGATGAAAGGGAGTGGTGTGGGAAGCTGGGAGGTGATAGGTGGAAGAGGCAGAGGGCTGAAGAAGAGGGAATCCAGTAGGAGAGGGGAGGAGGTGGGGAATAGATGGGCAGGTCATGGGGGGGGGGGAAGGGAAAGGGAAGGAGTGAGGGGACCACAGCAATGAGGGAAAACAAAGTGGGGAGGGGAAGGGTGTGGGAAAGAAGGGAAGGGTTACTGGAAGTTGGAGAAATCAATGTTGAAGCTGTCAGGCTGGAGACTACCAAGGCAGAATATGAGGTGTTATTTCTCCAGCCTGCATCTGGCCTCAACGTGGCAGTAGAGGAGGCCATGGATAGACAGGTCAGTATGGGAGTGGGATGTGGAATTGAAGTGGCTGGCCACTGCAGTAACCCCTCCCCTCTTCCCCCTCCCTTTTTTTTTTGCCCCCCCCTTGTTTTCCCTCATTCCTGTGGCCCCCGTCAACCTTTCTCTTTTCCCTCCCCAGCCTTCATGACCTGCCCGTCTATTCCCCACCTCCTTCCCTTTTATCCATGATCTACTGCCCTCTCCTACCCGATTCCTTCTTCTTCAGCCCTTTGCCTCTTCTACCTATCACCTCTCAGCTTCTTACATCACTTCCTTTCACCCCCCCCTCCCCCACCCACCTACCTTCCCCCCTCACCAGGACTCACCTATCACCTGCCAGCTTGTGCTCCTCCCCCTCCCCTAAGCTTCTTATTCTGGCTTCTGCCCTCTTCCTTTCCAGTCCTGATGAAGGGTCGCGACCCGAAACGTCAACTGTTTATTTCCCTCCTTAGATGCTGCCTGACCTGCTGAGTTCCTCCACTATTTTGTGTGTGTTGCTCCAGATTCCAGCATCTGCAGAATCTCTTGTATCTCTACTGAAGATTTCCAGTATATTCTGTTTTTATTTCAGATTTTAAGCATCTGCAATTTTCTTTCGCTTCGCATACAAAAATAACATAACCCCTTTTATTAAAGTGTGGGTTTGTTGGATCAGACCGCGTCAGCAAACCTTTCTGATCAAAGATTTTTGGAAGAAAATTTAAAGGCACATACAAGAAGTAATTTACACACATTAATAAAGGCAGTGGTGTGCTAGATATTGAGAGAGCTACTGGGAAATGCAATGATCTTACTTGCCTGAGGTGAATTCTATAGTGATTCTTGACAGCAGACAAAGGGACTTCAAACACACATTCAATTGCATAAATATTTCAAAAGAATTTGAAACAAATTTGTTATCTATTAGCAAAAACTTTAAGTGAGCAATGCCTGCATTGTGAACATCTGACAAGCTGTTTAGATGTGAATATGTGAAGAACTAACTGTGAGGGCATTGATTTTTGGAGATAACCACATGTTTTGCTATATTTTACAGTGGTAATGTAAATGATCAAGCACTAATAATTTTCATTTCTGATTAGTGTTTGAATGGACTGTGTGTTTCTGTCCTTGTAATAAATTACTCTCACCCTACAACATCAGTTACTTACTTGTCTGATGTAGCTTTGTCTTGGAGCATCTTTTCTTGTTATAGCCACTGATGCACTGATGGCGCAGTCCATCATCCTTTTCACAGCCTGGCGATCTAAAGAGCCAAGATAAGTCACATTGTCACAACCTCTGTCAAACATTCAATCTGAAAATATCAGAAGAGGTTTTTCAAAACAGAAAACAACAATGGTTTCAGTTGGCTTAGGCTCAGAGTCACAACTGTTTACCTTTTTCATTGGCAAGCTTCAGCCAGGCCTCTGCTACCCTGACTGCATTTGAGTTATTGAGGAGTGTCTGAAGTGACTAGAAGAGAATGAGATTACATCAGTCAATTTTAGTTATTTCTGATGGGAATCAAAAGAAATGCTGAAGAGAGATGCATCAGAGAACAGTAGGATAACTCCACTCTGTGTACACTGTGCTGATCAGGAGGGTATAAAGAAATTACAAAATTATATCATCAAAGTTGTGAAAAGAAATAAAGCATTCTTTGGACACATAAATAGCAAAGGAAAAATCAAAGTAGCGATAGGACCACTACAGAGTAAGTAAGAAAAACAAATTAAATTGACAAAAAAATTGGAGGATTGTTGCTGAATTATTACTGAAGATTGGTAGCTTAATTGGCCACTGTAAATTTCTCCTCGTGTGTAGGCAAGTGGCAGAACCTGGGGGGAGAATAAAAAATGGATTAGAATAGGACTGGTGTAAAATGAGTTCTTGATGATCAGTGCAGACTAGATGGGCTGAAGGGCCTATTTCAGTGTTATATGATGAAGCCTTTGAAATGAACACTTCACTGGAAGACGCTTAAAAAGAAAATTAATGCAGTTGGGATAAAAAGACAGAATGTCATTCACAAACTAACACAACTAAAATACGATGGAGCCCCAGATCGAAATGGAATGCACCCACTCATTGTTAAGGAAATTACAGAGAAGGTGAAAGAAACACTAGCTTATATGTACAAAGGTTCCACTGAAGTGTCCAGAGGGCTGGGAATGATAGGAGAACCAATTTATGAACACTGAAAGCCACAGTAAAATATGAAAAAAGAGCATCCACAAAGAGTAAGCAATGTCAGAGCCTCCTGGGAAATTCCAGTAGTTCCCTCTGATTGAGCAGTGAAGGGCAAACTTGCTGTATCTCTCCAATCACTTTGCTACCCCGAACCAGATTAAACCTGTAATTTGTATGGCGAGGACTGGTTGCAATGGATAAAGCATGGTATGAGCTAATTTGGACAAATAGCATTAATTCAAAGTTTTGTTTTTTAATTACATAAAATTATTTTGAAGTGTAAGTTATTTAGATGTTTTAATTTTTAATGATATTAATTTTTTTGTAATTGCTTAAATTTTTCATTATGTTTACATGTTTTTGAATATTTCTGACTGTCGAGAATGTCCACCCATGTTGTGGTGTACTGTCAGACCAGGTGCTTGCACTGTGTAGGCTCTTGCCACTTTTGATCAGGATAAATTCTGCAACCAAGTTCACAGCAATGGATCCTCAAAAGATTTAGCCCCCAGTATCAATAATATTTTGTAGGACTTGTTCTTAACTGCTGCATTTGGTGTCTCATCTCAAATTCTGTTTATTTCACTTTATTAGACAAGTGTAAGGCCTAAACTATCAAATTTAAAAAGTGCCAATCTCCAAAATAACTTTTCAAATACCTCTCTGGTTCTGCTGATATTTACTGCTGCCCGTGGAAGTAGATTAGATTTACGCCATCCTGGTGACTCTCTGAGAACTTCTTCCCATTTATCTGTCAAAAGAATAAGCACTGTATGTAAAGTCCCCATCTCTGTCAATGCACAAAATATTAGGTACTGATATTTCTTTATAGTGCAGACAAAAAATTAGATTTGGAAATTCAAACAAAACAATCCCCATGCCTGAATTACTTGATTCAAGGTACACATAACATTGAACCTCAGGTCTCCTTGTTATTGAGCTGGTGATTTATGGGCACCCAATGGAATTCCAAGGTGGTTCACCATTAAAGGGGCGTTGAAGTTCAAGTCCATGATGTCAGCTGCAGCTGTTCTCTTCTAATTTGAATGATCAAGAAAGGGAAACCAAAATGGGTAATGATGAAAGGGGAGTTGCATCTGTCCCATTTGAGGGGGAATGATCAGCAGAGGAGGAAATCAGGAAGGTGTGATCAGGAAGGAGAGTGGCAAGCAGGGATGAATTGGAGGAAGCAATGATAGAAGGAAACAGGATTTGGAAACATGGCACCTGTTGATTTGGATCTGTATTGACTGCAATCTAGAATATAGTGCCTGAGATAGGAGATACTTAAGTTGTAATGGAGCAGACCATGGCCAGGAGCATTGTGCATAGCTTGTATGTCTGATTAGGAAGTCAATCCTGCTCTTCCTAAACCCACATTCACATAGGTATATATTAAAATGTTAATTTGTGGAAGCAGCCTACAATAGCCACTTTTTAACTATGTGTAACACTGCTTGTGGAACTAATACTCCTGAACTCAGGTAGCATGCAATATTATAGAGGCAATTTCAAACAGTATTAGGATTTTTGCTAAAGATATAAAGAAGCCATTTTATTGCCCTCCCAGTATTCAGTTCTATTGAAGTCAATAATTTTCAGAAATAGGGTACAGAAGGCAACAGATGGTCATTTAACACTAGTAACCAGAGACAAATTACTATCTACAAGTTGCTCCCTTCAATATAGCAGCTGGGACATTTAAAATAATCAATGTGCACTCCTCACTTGCCATGTTAGAGGCTCAGGCAAGATGGCTCAGCCAAAAATGGGCACAGTGCCATCTAATTTTAGATGTACTGCACACTCCAATAAAGTGACTTGCATAGCATTAGGATAAGGTTACAGGATCCTCAATGTGGATGTCACCTGACTTTTCTTTTTGTCTATCAATATATTCACCAAACCTTCAGCCTAACCACGCGACATATTAATGTGCTCCTTATTTACCTTGTGATGACAAGGTGGTTGTACTTTCAGATGTACTGTGGTGTCTTGGAATTTTATGAAGCCGAGTCACTAAAAATATCCTGAAAAAGATGGCAAATTACAGATTGTCCATTTTTCAATTTAACATACTGAATACTCCAATACCTGCACCCACGGTAGTGATATAACATGCATACAAACATACAAATTATGAACAAGAGGAGGTCACTTGGCCCCTCAATCCTACCCTATCTTCTAATAACGTCTTGACAGATCTGATCATAACCACATTTCATTCCATCTACCTGTGTTAACCTTTCACAGTGGGGTTTCTCTCTTTTTCCAGTTCAGATAAAGGGTCTTTGACCTGAAACATTAACTCTTCATCTCTTTCCATAGATGCTGCCTGACCTGGTGAGTGTTTCAAGCATTTTGTTTTTATTTCAGATTTCCAGCATCTGCAGTTTTTTTTTGATTTTCATTAACTTTTCATGCCTTTGCTTATCAAGTATCTACCTACCTCTGCCTTATGTATTGAAAGTCTCTGCTTCCACCCCTCTTCAAGAAAGAGAGTTTTCAACTCTCTAAGAAATCTCACCTCAATCTTTGTACTAAATGAATGACCCCTTATTTTTAAACAATGATCACTAGTTTTAGACTCTCTCACATAAGGAATCATCCTCTCCACATCAACCCTTCCAAGTACCCTTGGGATTTCCCATATTTCAATCAAGTCCCTTCTCATTCTTCTAAACTCCAGTTCAGCCTGTCAACCTTTCCTCATAAGACAACCTGCCCATTACAGATACCTGTCGAGTAAACCTTCTCTGATGAACGGGCATCCTTCCTTACATGAGGAGACACATACTGTACACACTGCTCCAGAAGCATGACCACTATACTTATTTCAATTCCCACAATAAACAATAATATTCTGTTAACTTTCCAAATTACTTGCTTTACCTGCATACGGGCCTTTTGCGAATGATGCTCTAGAATATTCAGATCCCTCTCCATCTCAGAACTCTGCAATTTCTCACTGTTCAGATATTCTGCCTGGGTAGTCTACAACCCAATGATATGAACATTGACCTTTCCAATTTCAGGTAACTCTTACCCCCTGTGTCCACCCCCCACCCCCTTCAATCCATCTCCGGTCCTCTCATTTTTTTGTCCCTTTTCCCATTCCCGCTGACCAGCTCCCTGATCACCCATTTTCATCCCACCCTCCTGGTTCCTCCACTTATTTCACCCACCGGATCCCCTCCCCCATCTGGTTTCACCTTTCCCCTAATGGTTCCCATGATCACCTTCCTTAGTTATCAGATTCCAGCACTGGTAGCCTTTGTCTTGCCGCTAATCATCAACTGTCTCCACCTCCACTCTCCCCTTCCCCCACCTGCCTCCATCTGCCCTTTTTTTCCTCGTTGTCTGCTCCCTCCTAGCACCTTAGCACCTTTCACCTAGCACCCTCCAGCCTCTGTCTCCCAATTCCACCTCTCCCTCCCTCCGCGCCCCCCCCCCCCCCCCCCGCCACCCAACAGCTGGCTCTACCTGGCTCTCATCCTTCAGATCTCCTCAGTCTACTTATCACCCACTCGACTCTGCTTCACCCCACCCCCTCTCCATTTTATGCTGACTACCTTCCCTCTACAGTCCTACTGCAGGTTCTCAACCCAAAACATCAACAATCTTCCCTCCACTGATGCTCCCTGACCTGCTGAGTTCCTCCAGCAGTCTGTTTTAATAAAATCCAGTATCTGCAGTCTCTTGTGTCTCCATTAGGTAATTTGCTTCTCTTTCGTTTTTCTGCCAAAATGGACAGTTTCACATTTTCCCACACTGTACTCTATTTTTGCTCGACCAATTCATTCACAGTAACCCGAGGTGATGTCTTATTGTAAGTGATTAGTGTATTGGCAATATTTCAACAGGAGGAATAATTTGGTTGTCATATCATGGGCACCAAAAGCTGACCATTAAAAGTAACAAGAAATGAAGTAGTGAAATGTATGGAAGTTAAGGTGTATGTGGATGCAGCTACTGCAGATTGTTAGATTATGCTTATGATAGGGTGAGGAGCTGACAATCCTCAATTCTGTCTTGACAGCAGCGTGGGTGTTGGTGAACTCATTTCCTGATTCCAGCATTGGTTTTAGTGTCAGAGGAAGGCAATTTATTTTCAATCCTGGTGGAACATTGTTTTTCATAAATATTGCTTTCTGTATGTTTGAAAATTTTATGAATATACTACATTCACATGTTGCCATTCTCACTACGGCATGGCATCAATTTTCCCTTACATATATTCCTTGATCAAATTTTTTTTACATGAATTCCAGCCTTTCGGTGTGCAATGTCTGCAAGGCCTTGAAATGTGGCCTTGCCTCATATCGTCTTTGAAGTCACCAAGCTTCAGCGCATCCTTCATCAGCTAATCCTAGATCATGGAAGACTGTGCTCTGGAATACTTACTTGTGGACAGCAACTCCCTGCACTAGAAGACTAACAAGTTTTGGCTGGTGGAAAATATTCATGGCACATCCCCAGCACTTGTTAGAGGGATGGGAGCAGACAAAATGGAAAAGGTAACAGCGAGTTCTTATTTATGTAGATCATGCCACTACTGAGAAATATATTAATAATACTCACTTTATAATGGGAACAATTATGTAAATAATACTTGTATTTTATTTGGAGTCCAGGCAGATCATTCTGATGGTAGGAGCTCTGGGTGTTGGAAACTAGAACCAAGAAATTCCTTAATGTGGGAATTAGTGTCCTTATGGTTCTGTCCCCTTCGCTCATGGCTAATGTTTGGGCTGATGAAAATTTGAGTTCTCAAGGCTTCATTAGAAACTCACAGCCTTGACTGGCACCAAATGTAGCTGAGTGTTCTGACTTTTCCATGCACCCACACTCCAGTTCAAAATGATAATTTGCTCCTGGTCCCATGAAAATCCAGGGAGTTATTGGCAGGTTATTGGATCACAAAGAGCATCATAACCCAACCTGCTGGTTTCACCTATCAAGAAGCATTATTGGAGAGAAATTGGGAGCGAATCAAAAATCAGTTTTCCATTTCCAATGATGAGGTCAATTTTAACACTTCCAACACCTCTCTGATGGAGGTGACCCATCTCCACATGGAAGTGAATTAAGAGCACAAAACTGTCCTGACACTTCAAAGGGATTTTATTTTATGAAGGTAGTATTGTTAATCATGAAATACTCGTTAATTAAATTGTGCAAATTTTCAACACTTTCAAAATTACATCTCAATGTTCTTTTATTTCTAAATCACAGCACTGCAAAATGTTCAAATATTAATTCATCATAATGAAGATATCTCCTACATTGTTATGAGTGAAAATTGCCAGTGGACAGTTTAGTGGAATCTATTTCCATATTTAATTTACAGGATGACCCAAAATGTGTTTGTGGGTCACTATGAAGATTCCTGTTTAATTTAATTAATTTGCCAAGTTATCAGGATCTGCAACACTTAATTAAAGTTTAATTTTACTATGCTTTATCTAAAGACAATAGGGTTTTCTGTTACTATACAAATAATGTGCCACTTTATCATCCGAATGCCCAAAAAATATTTTAAATAAAACTAAATATATACTTTAAAAACTATTAAATGCCGTTAATTATTATGAAATTATTCCTTACTCTGGTGGATGGGGTTTGTGTAGTCTGGTTGGGGAGTGTGGTCGGACCAGGTTCTGAGTTGGTTCGTCCAATTGCTTTTTTCTGTATTCAGCTGAATAAGTAGTAACACTTTTCAGTCGATTCTCATGTTCTTCTATCCACGCAGTACTTGCTTTTTGCTTGATTTTTTCAAACTCTTCAGGATCTAAAGATCTGAATGGCATTCGAAAGTGTTTAGTCTCCACTTGAGCAAAGGCTTCCTTCAGATAGTTCGGAGCGTAATCAGAGAACGATTGCAGATAATTATTTGTCATCTTAAATAATCAATTGATGAACAGAAACTTTGTTTTACTAGAGTGACTTTGTTTTCAGAGATGATAAAGTCGTTCTTCCACTTTTGGTGAAGTAATTGGCTTTGTTGATCATTTGCTAAGCAACAGGGCCAGCAGAGCACCTCCCACAATCTGAATGAATCATGTCCTGCTACATGCATTGGCAACCAAGAACAAGAGGACACCACGACTGGAAATTAAAAGAAACTGGAGAAATTTATTCCTTAAGAATTACTCCTCAGGAAACAATACAAGTTATCACATAGCTATAAAGCTCTGGCTCGACCATGTGTGAAGTACTGCATTTGGTTTCAGACACAGCAGCACAATAAGGATATAGTTATCTTGGAGAGGCTACAATGCAGATTCACTAAAATAAGATTGTACTCAAAATTGCTAAATTATGAAGACAAGTTGCATAGTCTAGATTTGTATTAGCCTGCATATAAAATATTTAAGGGGTGATATAATTGAGGCATTTAGGATGATTTGATAGGGTAGGGAGAAACCATTTTCTCTCATAGGGGGATCCAGAACAAAGGATGGATAACTTTAAAATTAGTACCAAGTTGTTTAATGGTGCGCAATGAATAGTGGAAATATGGAAACCCATCCAACAAAAACATCTGCTGAAGCTAGATCAATTGAAAATTTCAAAATTGAGATTGATGTATTTCTTCAGTAACAATGTTAAGGTGATTTAAATAGTCTCAACATCCTTTAGTTAGGTTTTTAATGTGACAACAAAAATGGAGTAAATTAAAATCTTAAATGTCTCTTGGACACACAGTTTGCAAACAAATATGTAGACTGATGAACATCCATGTTTCACAAATAAAGCTTCTAGATCCTAGGAAAAAGCTAAAAACATTAGAAGCAAGCTGAACACTAAAATCACGGCCTCACCTAAAAGTGTCACCAATTTAATGCTAACCTCATCATATGATGTTAGAACCAGTCTCCCCATTATGGGACTGACCAAGTGGTGAGAAGCCAGCCATGTGAATGGCCTGGAGGACTTGACCGGTTTCCTCCATGCTATAGGAACATGGGCTGTGTGGGTCTTTTGGGAGTTGGAGTGTTTCCAAGGTAGCTGGGAGCCTGAGAACCAAATTGCATTATTTGTATATCTTTGCATTCAATGATATGCAGTAGAGAATTTATATAAAATCCAAGAAAGACACAAGATCTAAAATCTAATATATAAAATCTAATACTCATTAGTCAATATGATAAATATTGTTTATTAAAATAATAACCATGCCTGAATGATAAACAGGCTTATTGTTGTCAGACTAAATGCCTGCTGTGATAGCAATCATCAAATATTATTAAGGGTTATGGAACTAATCTGAGCAAGAAGAGTTAAAGTAAAGATCAGTCAAGCAGTTCAGTAGTCAAGTCCTGTCCCTACATCCCTTGTAGCTATACAATTCCACCTACCGTTCTCTCCTAAGTGATGATTATTCATTTATGGACTTTGCAAATGGGGTCAATCTTTTGAGCCCAATTTATATCAGAAAACTGAGGTAACATCTCCTCAATTTTCTAATCCTGGTATTAGGTGAAAGCATGAAAAAACAACTTTTAGTTCTTTCTATTTATATTGCAACAGCAGGACTAACCATAACCTTGTTCTCACTTAGATTCACAAATGTATGTATAACAGGTTAACAAACTGAGACAGGAATAAACTTCCCCCTCTCTTTCATTCTAAGGGAATTTTGGTGCCCATCTGCTCATCCACTCACTCAGTACAGAGAACCAACTGGAACTGGAACCTTTCCATTTTGGAGTGCATGTTAACGGATGAGGATAGGGTCAGAGAGGTAGTATAGGGAAGTGTCTCTGTCCCAACGACAGAAGGAAAGAAATCAAAATCGTATTCTTTTAAACTGTGTCCAAAGAGAGTCAAATTGCTCGTAAGGCTGATTGAAATCAAAGGAGAACAGAGCATGTCACTCACCCTCCTGAACCCTGTTTACAGCCAAGGAGGATAAGGGGAGGCTAATTGGTGATCATTCAGCAGAGAGCTTGTTGGGGGGGGTGGGGGTGTGGTGGTTAGAGATTTCAGGCTATTCAACATCCACTGACTATTTGGGTGTGATGATTAAGGTGGATTGCAGTGTTGGTAATCAAGAAAGGGAACTTCTTGTTGCAGGAAGCTGGGGTAGTGAAGTGCTTGATTGCAGGTGGGTGATTAATTATGGGACAGGAAGCAGGTGAACACTGATATGGAGAAATTTCCTTCCTGCTTGAAAACAGTGCAGGAAAAGTACTTAACCTTCCCCTGCTGTAGTATATTTCCTTCAGTTGCTGTTTCTCGAGGCCTGGGAAACATGGTAGACAGAATTAAAGCTGGAAAGACATAATAACTGAGGCACATGGCCTCATTAAAATGTCTAAAATATTGCATTCTCCAAATACGTTGGTCAACAATCTGTCTGTATTAAAAATATGTGGGCAGCCGTGAGAAAGGTTGGTTTCAGATTTGCAATTTAAAAAAAATTAACATCTCATCTTGCTGAGATCCACCCATATTTAGTGATTTAAGATTATGCCCGGATTGAAGATTGGATAATGAAATATTTTCATAAAACAGAGCAGGTTTGAGATTCAATGTTTTACATGACTGCTTTTCTGCATCACATTGCAAAGCAGCATAACACAACTAACTGACTACCTGGAACTAACCCCATGTATTTAAAGGGTATGTGAGAGGCAATGAATCCACAAGGATGTGCGTTTTAAAATGCCATCAAGAATAGAGATCATCCTTCTTGTGAATACACAGGAATTATAAACAGAAGCAGATCATTCAGTCTAAGCAGATCATCTTGACTCTATCTTCCTCATGAGAAATAGTTCTAATCATGCACTTGTTCTATTTCTCTATCTTCACCCTCCCCCATCCTTTTATTGAACCTTCTATTAATATTTGTTGATGTGATCTCTATTCAGTCACTAATCTTGTTATTCACAAGCACTGCCCTTCTAAAAGCTTCTTGCATTTAATCTTATTCTGTTTTCCTGCACTGTGAAAATCTCAATCACAGGAAACAATTCCTATCCACTTTATCCTATCCCATAATTATCATAAATATTTGCCAGCTAACATATAATCTGCTCTTAAAGAAAGTCTTCATACTTGCGATCTTCAAAGCAGGATACACCCGAGTAAATCTGCACCCACCCTGCAACAGTAACTACTCTTCAAAACTAATGACTGTAAATGCTTGGAGACTTCCTGAGAGGGAAAATGGCATTACCAGCAAGTTTTTTTTATAGGGTATGACATCCTTTCTTTAGCAAGGAACACAGATCTGCATTAAGTACTGCAACTCAGCTTTTACCAAGACTGTTATTCTTATCATGCTGACTCCCAGCACGTACCTTTCAATTTTACTTTTCTTAAAATTTCAAGATTCCATAAAATTATGAAACTGCTCATCTTTTATTTTGTTAGATCTTACTATTCATAGAATCATAGAACAGTACAGCACAATACAGGCCCTTCGGCCCACAATGTTGTGCCGATCTTAAAACCTCGCTTAAGACTATCTAACCCCTTCCCCCCACATATCCCTCTATTTTAAATTCTTCCATATGCTTATCTAGTAATCTCTTGAATTTGACCAATGTACCTGCCTCCACCACCACCCTAGGCAGCACATTCCATGCCCCAACCACTCTCTGGGTAAAAAAAACCTTCCTCTGATATCTCCCTTGAACTTCCCACCCATTACTTTAAAGCCATGCCCTCTTGTATTGACCATTGGTGCCCTGGGAAAGAGGCGCTGGCTGTCTACTCTATCTATTCCTCTTAATATTTTGTACACCTCTATCATGTCTCCTCTCATCCTCCTTCTCTCCAAAGAGTAAAGCCCTAGCTCCCTTAGTCATACTCTCTAAATGCATACTAATGCATATTCTCTAAACCAGGCAGCATCCTGGTAAATCTCCTCTGCACCCTTTCCAACGCTTCCACATCCTTCCTATAATGAGGCGACCAGAACTGACACAGTACTTTAAGTGTGGTCTAATCAGAGTTTTGTAAAGCTGCATCATTACCTTGTGGCTCTTAAACACGATCCCACAACTTATGAATGCTAACATCCCATAAGCTTTATTAACTACCCTATCCACATGTGAGGCAACTTTCAGTGATCTGTGGATATGAACCCCCAGATCCCTCTGCTCCTCCACACTACCCAGAATCCTGCCATTAACTTTTTACTCCACCTTGGAGTTTGTCCTTCCAAAGTGTACCACCTCACACTTCTCCAGATTGAACTTCATCTGCCACTTCTCAGCCCAGCTCTGCATCCTATCAATGTCCGTCTGCAATCTTCGACAGCCCTCCACACTATCCACAACACCACCGACCTTTGTGTCATCTGCAAACTTGCCAACCCACCCTTCTACCCCCTCATCCAAGTCATTAATAAAAATCACAAAAAGTAGAGGTTCCAGAACCGATCCTTGTGGGACACCACTAGTCACAGCCCTCCAATCTGAATGCACTCCCTCCACCACAACCCTCTGTTTTCTACAGGCAAGCTAATTCTGAATCCACACGGCCAAGCCTCCCTGGATCCCTTGCCCTCTGACCTTCTGAAGAAGCCTACCATGTGGAACCTTGTCAAATGCCTTACTAAAATCCATGTAGACCACGTCTACTACACTACCCTCATCAATCTTCCTGGTCACCTCCTCAAAGAACCCTATTAGGCTTTTGAGACATGATCTGCCCTTCACAAAGCCATGCTGGCTGTCCCTGATCAGACCATGATTCTCTAAATGCCCATAGATTCTCATCTACCTTTCTGGTTACATCTTTAAATAACTCTTAAAGATTCATCAAGCACAATTTCTACACATGAAGCTGTGCTGACTCCTCCTAATCAGACATTGTCTATCCAAATGCTGGTAGATCCTGTCCCTCAGAACTCCCTCCAGTAACTTCCTCATTATTGATGTCAGGCTGACTGGCCTGTAGTTCCCTGGTTGTTCTTGCTACCCTTTTAAACAATGGAACAACATTAGCCACCTTCCAGTCTTCGGGAACTATGGCTAACGATGAAACAAATATCTCCGTAAGGGCCTCTGCAATTTCTCCCCTAGTGTCCCATAAAGTCTGAGGATCCACTCGGTCATGCCCTGGGGATTTATCCACCTTAATGCGCTGTAAGGCTGCAAATACCTCCTCCCTGGTAATATGAATGTCCTCCAAAACATCTCTACTTGTTTCCCTCATCTCTTGAGCAACCATGATTTCCTCTCAGTAAGCACTGAGGAGAAATATTCATTAAGAATCCCATCCATCTTCTGCGGCTGGAGACATAGGCAGCCCTGCTGATCTCTAAGGGGACCTACTCTCTCCCTAGCCACCCTTTTACTCTTAATATAGGTATAGAACCTCTTGGGATTTTCCTTAACCTTACCCGCCAGATCCATCTCATACCCTCTCTTTGCCCTCCTGGTTTCTCTCTTAAGAGTATTCTTAATCTTTTTATAGTCATCAAGAGATTCACTCATCCCCGACCTCCTAAACCCAATGTATGCTCCCTTCTTTTTCTTGACCAGAGCCTCAATATATCTTGTCAGCCATGGTTCCCTAAACTTGCCAGGTTTACCCTTCAACCTAACAGGAACATGCTGCTCCTGAACTCTTGATATCACACACTTAAAGCCTTCCACTTGCCATTCGTTCCTTTCCCTTCAAACAGCCTCACCCAATCGACCTCTGCTAGATCCTGCCTAATTCCCCCAAAATTAGCCCTGCTCCAGTTTGGGACCCTAAACTGTGGACCTGTCCAATCCTTTTCCATCACTATCTTAAAACTAATAGAATTATGGTCACTGAAGCCAAAGTGCTCCCTGACTGCCACTTCAATTACTTGCCTGGCTCGTCCCCTAAGAGGAGGTCCATGATCGCAACCTCCCGAGTAGGTCCCTCTATATATTGAGTCAGGAAACCCTCCTGGACACATTTCACAAATTCCACTCCATCCATGCCCTTAACACTCCATCAATTTCCACTCCATCCATGACTGGTGGCCCAGTCATTACAGGGAAAATTAAAATCTCCCACTAATATGACACTCTCATTTTTACAACAATGAACAATTTCTCTCCACTTCTGCTCCTCAAGATTACGCTAACTACTGGGGGGTCTATAATATAGCCTCACCAGAGTGACCCTCCCCTTCTTGCTCTACTCATATTGCCTCACTGGATGAACCCCAAGAACGTCATCTCTAAGTACTGCTGTCATGTCCTCCATTATCCAAAAGGCAACACACCCTCCTCGCTTAGCTATGTGTGTTAGCTACTTGTGTTTCCTGTTAGCCAGCCAACCTTCTATCCACACCAATGTTATCTGTTACACATTTTATTTTCCACAATAACCTTTTGTGGCATCTTATCAAATGCCTTCAGAAAATCCTTGCACCTCCATCTTTATCCACAGCACACATTATTACTTCATAATTCCAATAAATTGATCAAACATGATTTCCCTTTTACAAACATTCCGAATTTGCCTAATTACTTTGAATTTCGTAAGTTAATAGCTTCTATTATTTTCTCTGTGACAGATGTCAAGCTAACTGGCCTGCAGTGTTCAACTTTCTGTGTCGCTCCCTTTTTATATAAAGGACTTATGTTTACTATTTTCTAATCTAATGGAAAATGCTCTGAATCTAGGAAATTATGGGCATTAATGATCTCATTAGCCACTTTTTTTTCTCAGTCCTAGGATGAACTCCATTAGGATTAGAAGTATTATCAGCATACAGCTCCAGTCAGTACCACCGCCGTGGTGACTGAAATTCTCCCAGTTCCTCTCAATTCCCGATGTACAGTACCACTATTTCTCGGTTTTTACTTGTGTTCTTTGTAGCATATACTGAGGCAAACTACCTATTTACTTTATTTGCTATCTGTTTATTTCCCATTATTAATTCCCCAGACACAATTTTTATAGGACTGAGTGTGTTATCACTTTTTAAAAATATCTATAAAATCTCTTACTATATTTTTATATTTCTTGCTAGCTTTATCTTATGCTCAAATTTTCAATTCATTAATTTTTCAGTCATTTGTTGCTTTTTTTTTATATTCTCACTAATCTGACCTGCTAGACTTTTGCACAACTGAATGCTTTTTCATTAATTTCAATACTACCTTTAACTGTTTTAACCATAGCTTGTGGATTGATCCTTCCTTTGGAATTTCTTTCTCTTTGGAATGTACTTTTGCTGTGTATTCCAAATGATCCCTTCAAATGTCTGCCATTGCACCTTGGCTGACCGATCCCTCAACCTAATTTGCCAGTTCACTTTAGCCAGGTCTGCTTTGATAGTTGCCCTTATTTAAAGTTAAAATACAATACTAGTCTTGGTCCCATTCTCTTCTTAAACAAAATGTAAGATTCGCATTAAGGTCACTGTGACCAAGGAGTAACATTGTGATGAGGTCATTAATTAATCCCATCTCATTTCATAGTACCAGGTCTAGAATGTCTGGTTGGCAGCAGACTGACACATTGCCCTGAAGACACTTTTGGATTGGGAAATCAGGCAGACTTTTGGTTCAGGAAACCAACCAGACTTTTGGTTTGGGAAACCAATCAGACTTCTGTTTCAGTTAATGTGACCAGTCAAGTTACAAAATCCCATTTTACATCAAGGACACTTCAGACTCTTAAACTACGACCAAATCTTCAATTACCCACAATGAATGTTCATGGTACTTTTTTTTTAAGGATTACTCAGTTTTTTTTTATAAAAGCACTGCAATGTTTACTACTAGCAGCCTCACTGAAAAAAGTTGCAGTCATACTTGTGCAATGAAATCATTTATGATCTTTGAGTTTCATTCTGCCATTTTAGAGTTTATACACAAAGACTCATCCTGTATTTCATCTCATTGATTTAAGTTGCAAGTAAGGATAAGGTTGAGTTCAGAATCAATGCATCTCACGACTGAATTGTGCACCAACAAGTTTTATCGAGATTCACAAATAATGAATGGCCACTTGAATAAGATAAAGAGTGACAGGTGGAGCTCTGTGCATACCAATACATTTCTTTTCTCCACTTGGGCAGGGTAACTCACAAGCAGCCTAGTGTGAATGAATTATAGTTCTTTAAATTCTTTTATTTTCCTATTTCATCATTCTTCTATTCCCAAAAGTATAGATATTGGATGGACTATTTCAAATTGCACTACCACTTACAAATTAGCTCAAATCTCTGCAGTCTTACATACTTCAAGTCTACAAACCAGGGTTAGGTATTTCTACTCCATGCCTCAGTCCTGTCAATATCTTGGCATGAACAACAGTGGACAGTGAAACAAAGGATTCAAGGAGGCAGCTTCATGTGTCTCCATGTGCCAGCATATGAGCATGAAAGGCAAAGTTGAACATTCAAAATCACTTTCAACAAGAAGTGCAAAGCATACAATTCATCTTGGCCTTCTCCCGGGAGTCATGCCAGAGATTCCATTCTTCAGCCAATTTCACTCCACATATCAAGCAACAGTTGGGTGCATGGATACATCAAAAAGCTATGGCTCCTGGTCATCTGCTCACTTGAAAGCCTATAGGGATTCCATTTAACATCTGGTCTGGACGATGGACAACCAATAGAGCAGCACTCCCTCAGTACAGACTGTCAGCCTAGATTTTTCTGCTCAAGACCTTGGAATATAATTTGAACCCATAACATCTAAAGGAAGCAACAGCACTACCAACTAGACCCCAACCAACAAGTTTCAGCAGAAGAGTCTGCAAAGAAAGTGAATGTTCAAAGAAAGATATGTTCTGTTCAGAAAAAGTGATGCAATCATGCAATCATTGCCCCATCACCTTGTTCTAAGTCATCACTAATTAATGAAACATGCTATTGAAAGGGCTCTTAAGTAGCCCTTAATTCACCAATAACCTTACTGATGCGAAGCTGAAGTCTTATGGGTTCAGGGATTTGACAACTCCACTGACTGGAAACATGCAGAGTACAGAAGGGTAGCAGAGTGACACAGCCAGTAGAGCTGTTGCCTCACAGCTCCAGTTTTCTGTGTTCAATCTTGACCTCTGATGCTGTCTGTATGGAGATTGAATTTTTTTCTCTGACTGTGTGGGTTTCCTCCAGGTCCCACAATCCAAAGATGTACAGGTTGGTAATTGGTCACTGTAAATGGCCATAGCGTATAGGTGAATCTGGAGGGAGATGATGGGAATGTGGGGGCAGGATAAAAGGGTTGTTTAGTTGTTGATGTGGATTCAGTGGGCCGAAGGGTCTGTTTCTGTGCTGTGTGACTCTATGACAAAAGATGGTTGTTGCTGTAGGCTAAATATCTCAACTGCAGGGCTTTGTTACAGGAGTTCTTCAGGACGGTGTCTAAGGCCCAACTATGTGTTTCATCAATGACCTTCCCACAGTCATAATCCAGATGTACTCCAATAACTGACCAGTACTAGTTCCATTCACAATACATCATAATGAAACAGTGCATCTGTCCAAGGTAACATTCAGACTTGGGCTGGTAAGTGGCAAGTAACATTTGCACCACCTGAGCATTTCCAATAAAACAAACTAATCACCCTCCCTTAATATTCAATAGGAACTCTTAAGAACGTTATCCCATGATCGACATTTTGGGGATATCATTATCAACCAGAAACTTAAAGGACCAAACATAGAAACATTATGATGTGAGGGATTCGGTATTCTGCAATGAGTGGCTCACCATCCAAGTCTTCATAACATTTTCAAAGCACCAGTCAGGAATGCAATGGAATAACTCTGGATAACTGTAGCTCCAATTGTTTAAATGCCACATAGGATAAAAAAAGGCCAATGGCAACCCATCCACTAACTAAATCATTCATTCCCTGCATCACCAGTGGAACTTTGTTATGTGCTTTTTGCAAAATGCACATAATCAGCTCAAGGCTTCAGTGACAGCACTTCCTCAATCCATAACCTCTTATCAACCAAGACAAGAGCAGTAGTTGCTTGAGAATACCACCATCTCCAGGTCACACAGCAACTTGCCTTGGATATATACAACGATTGCTTCACTGATTCTGGGATAAACTTCTGGAATCTGCCATCTATTAACATTATAGAGGACACCTTCACCAGATGGACTGCAACAGTGCAAGACAGCACCTCATCACCATCTCTTCCAAGGCTAAGGCAATAAACAATGGCCTTAGCAGCATTTCCTATCCTGTAAAATGTACAACAACTATGGGAGTAACTCCCTATTCAGAGCCCTTCTGCAAAAATTAAATGGAAAGTTGACCTGGTTGTGTCTGTCAGAGATTTCTACCATTAATAACTCTAGATCTTGAACTGTTTGAAAAACTCACTTAATTCAGAAGTCTTAAGCAAGCCCTCGTGATACAGGATGACTTGCCTCTACATTGGTTTTCTAGGTTCTGAGGTTACTGATTAGGCTTATGTCAGAACTGCATATTCTTCCACAAATGGTTCAAGTGGGTGGGTAGTTTGTGAGATGGTTCACTCCTCCCATCACATACACAGAAATGTGTGTGTTCTTATAGGACTATAAGTAGTAGGAGTAGACTATTCAAAGGGATCACAGCTAATCCAATATTCATCAACAACTCTTTGCCGTCCTTTCCCCATTAGACATGATTCCTTTAGTGATTAGGTATATTTTAGGCTAAGGTACATTTCTAAGGATTCTTGACCCCACAGCTCTGTGTCAAGGAGTTCCAAAGACTTACAGCACTCAGAGAAGAAATTCTTCACCTCAGTCTTAGATAGGAGCACTCTTATTCTGAGATCATGTCTTCTGATTCTGGACTCTTCCCCAAGAGGGAATACCTCTCAGCATTTACCCTGACAAGCCTCCTAAAAGCTTATACATTTCAAAGAGGCCTCTCATTCTTCTAAACTCCAATGAGTCCCAATACATTGAACCCTTCCTCATAAAACCCCTCCACACCCAGTGTAATCCTAGTGAACTTTCTCTGAACAGCCTCCACTGAAATAATATCTTTCCTTAAATAGGAGGACCAACATTGTTCACAGAACTCGAAACATGGCCACATTCCATAGACTTAAGGTTCTCAATATGAATGTTCCTTCTCTGCCATGAGCAGTCACGTGAAAGCAATTCCCAAGAATCAGTTGGCTGCTACATTTTTCTTTCCAAGAAGGCTTTGAACCCATCCTTGAATCTTTTTCTGTTTGCTTGGTAATCTGTTCCCTTGACAGAGCTTGAAACCTACTGTCAGTTTTGACACATCCTACCCAATGGAACCAACTGAGTGTAGTTGAGAGTGGTAGTATATTTACAGTGCCATGAAATGCTTTCGGTAAGTGGACCAGATTTCAGAAGCATATAGGAAGGCAGGGATGATCACTGCTCCCCAATAGACTACAAAGTTTTGTGCCGGGTCTGTGGACTTGATCTTCAAGACCTCAGTTCTCATTTCGACAATAAATCCATGAATTCAATTTCCAAGTAGGAAACTGAGATTCAGAAATTACAGAAAAGAACAGAATGCATTACTTGGTCTTAGTCAGAATAGAAGTAAAATAATTAACAGATGGCTTAAAATTAGATAGGAATTCTTTTCTAGGTTATAAGCTAATGGCTTCTGCAGGATGTTTGGTGTGAACAAGATCAGGCTTTTTCTTAATGATCATAAAGTTTATACTGTCTGGAATCACACAAGAAAAGTGACTGAAATTAAACTATTGCTTACAAATATGAACCTGACTATATTCAAAGGTATGAATTTCATAGAAGCAATCAAATTTACAGATATAAAGTTATATGTAAAGTTACAAGCATATTAGTGTTTAGTACAGCACCAGTGTGCAACCAAATCATTTTAAAAATGGTCAACTCTGCTTTCAAAAAAACCTCTTCAGGCACTTAAGGGTAACATTGGATATTGAATCCATTTCTCTAAAGTCACACTCAACATGTTTTCTTTAACTGTTAAAAGCCATACATTTTGTCCAGAACAATAAACTGAGAAATTAATTTCTCTAGATGTGGCTCCATTGATTGGAAGGCCAATGTGATCTTCCTGAAACCAAAAGACATCTAATCTCTAACTCAATAGCCCAGCCTCCATGTTTTGACCTAACACAATATAGAAGGCTCCAACTCAAATCCATGTGGAGCATGGGCACTATGTCACTTGATGCAGAAATGGTGTACCAAATGTTTTACAAAATAGGACTATGATGACAGTGTTCAAACTCCGGATCACTCTGTCCACATTTGATGTTGATTTTAGAGATACTCTCCCACTCTTCTGCAACAGAAGAAAGGTTAACACATAAACTACATTCATAATTGTTGCTCCAAATTAGTCATACAAAAGATTACGTCTCAAAAGTTGCAATCATGATGCATATTATGTCATAAGAATGAAGCAGAGCCTAGCTGGTGAAATGAAGTACAAGCCCCAAAATGACCGGTACTTCAACCAATAAAGTTAATCCATAGAAATAGCATTCAACAAGTGAAATAAATGCTTGTTTTTCCTAGGTAAAGTTAGACAAAATTAGATCATATGATAGAAAGCTTTCCCCTCCCAAAGGTTTATCCAAAGTACAATTATTCTACAGGAATTCATACAATTATCAGCAGCAGAAAACCTTGCAAAGTATGTCAAAAAATCACAGGGAGAAAGCATTTTTTAAAAAAACTACTACTTTCTTATTACGTACATACTTGGAAAAAAAAGTTATGTGCATAAAATATTTTTTGTTAACATTCTATATAGAAGTTGATTGCAATATGGTAAAACCTTACATTAATAAAGATACTACTTCATGGAAAGCTGTTTCATATAGTTTTTATTTCCTTAGAGCAATCAAATTGAAAAAGTGAAAATGAAAATACAATCATGTTGGCTCAGCACAGGAAATCAGATCACTTTGTATGTTTGTCCAAGAAATATTCTGTATAAACACAAAGGAGGTTTTTATTTTTGAGTAATAGAAATACAATAAAATCTCCATAAAGATGCTACAACATAAAAATTCCAACAAATCACCCAGGAATGTTTCTTAATACTCTTTGAATGATTAGAAATTACCATTGCAAATATCATGCTCATTTCATAAATATATAATCTATAATCAATCAGTATTTACAACAATTACAGTATTTATTCCACTGCTGAAAATGTCCTCAGAAGGATGTCTGCAGCTAGTCCAGGAGTTACGTCACCACTGACGACTTTTTCTTCTAAACTGGGAATTTGATTCCTCACAGCTGGATGGTTACAGAAGTACTCAGTAATATTCTCCCGGATTATGTTCCACATCCACACCTTTTGTTGATTTTGCCTTTTTATTTGCAACTCACCACTTGCAACTAATGTGGTGTGGAATTCTACCATTTTCTCCCAGAGTTCAGTAAACCCTTCTCCATATTTTGAAGACACACGCATCACCTAAGAAAGAAAGGAAAATCCATAAACTTATCTCACAAATGGATGTTTAATTTGACAACACCTCAAATAAAGCAACATATTTTTTCTAATCACTAAACTCCAATAATTACCTAATACTATGCAAACTGTAAATCCAAATCTACACCACCATGTAACTGATGAAGCTCCATGGCACTGCAAGTTGGAAGGTAAACATTTTATAATGATAGTTATACCATATATTCAAATACAACTAATTCTAGTCTATGGCATTAAAAAAAAGACTGCTTGAAGCACAGTGGTGGTGCTGGAAGAGGATGAAGACTTGCGAACCACAAATAATGTGTGCCATTCAGCCTACATTGGTCAACACCTTATTGTAGATGTTCTTTCCACACCCCTCCCCCTTCTCTGAAACTTATACTGCCGCCTTTTTAAGTACTTCCAGCATTCTGTATTTTTATTTCAGATTTCTAGCTTCTGAAGTTTTTTTTTTGCTTTTTTGTTCTTAGACTATAGTATTGGTCACTACAAAAAACATTATCTTTTTTGTAACTATTTTGCAACCTCTGCTTATAGTTACTATTTAAGACCTTCTCTCTGTTTTTTTTAATAAATCATTAGTCTTTTCACCCTATCAGGTTGGATGTGATGAACCTTTTTCATGGTGGTGTTTCTAATTGGTGGCCATTTATTTTCTCATTGTTTCTGTCTTACTATCTCTGCAAGTGTCTCCTTTGTCTATGTGGAATAACTATGTGTTATTTTATAGATGTACTGTTAGCTAGAAAAAGACATAGAGGATAGAAAAAAACTGGGCTTGCAACTCTGAAATTCCATGAGAGTGGAGGGGGAGTATTCTCTGCTATAATCCTTCGATGTTTTCTCAGCCATTAAAGCAGGAGACAAAGACATTTCTGTAGAATTTCAAATCCAATGTTTGGCCTATGAACAGACGGGTAAAAGGTTTTGGATGTTCATGGATGTTCAGATGAAAGAGTTAGGGTTTGAATGAAGCATGGGATGATGAATGGATACGAAGGAATTTGGATGTACTAAGAGAAGGGGAGAAAGAATGAGGCCGAGGACAGTAAAACAGACCAGCACACAACCTATTACCTGCAGCCTTATTCTTTTTAAATTGACTTTTCACAAAACCTAGGCAATATTGAGGAAGTGGAAACTCTTACAAATTTTTGAAAACTAATAAACAGTATTTATCCAAAGAAAATAAGATGAAGAAATAGGAAAAAATTTTTAGTTATCTGATTTTTTTCATTTCGTAAACCTTGATGGTTTTTCATTGGTAGATTTGAAAATAAATGAGCGACTTAATTTATTAGTGTTTGCTTTTATATAGAAAGTGGCAAGGCAGGACACAGACGATAGTTATTTAAGTTAATCAAGAGTAAAAATGGCATACATGTGTGACACTTCGAATAAATAGCAACTTTTGTTTTTATACACATTGTTAATGTGTGGTGGACCCAAGATCAAATTACATAGATGTACAACAAGTATTCAAAAAGAACAGCTCTAAGTGGATTACAACCTAGTTATACTCTCCATTTCATAACTTCTACAAACTTTTCAACTGTAGTGCCCAGCTTAGAACATCAGTTTGCCTTTCAACTGTTAGACCCACGTTTGGATAATACCTAGGTTTATAAATGAAGTCTGCATAAGGTTTCTTTGTGGAACGTTGGGCAAGACTCTGCATGATGAAAAGTATATAATAATCTAATTTGGATTAAATTCAAAATCACATTCTGGAAAAAGGGTTGTTTTGAATGGGAAATGGAAAGTCAACATTGTGCACAAAATGGCACAGTTCTGAAATTGAAGATTAAGTTATTTTGTTATATTGTGGGGCAGTAAAAGACTGAATCACATCCATTCCCTCAAATTCCAAATCTGGGGATAAAGTAAACTGAACAACTTGAAACATCTTGACTATTAATTCCATGGGATTGGAAAATTCAATATGCTCCAGGCAATTTTTTTTCTACTTGCACTTGATCACTGTTCACTTGTTTGGCTAGGATCTCCTTTCAATGGATGCTCAATAGTTAAGTCCACTTTGGCAGTATCCATCTCCATGCCCCCTACCCTCAGTAACCCCCAACAGCCTCCAATCCAGCCACCTTCTCCTTTCTGTCTCGCAGAATATTTTTATTTTGATATTGGCTGACTGCTTACTCAAGAACTGCCCCTTCACTGTGGAGAGTCTGGATGAACTGGTGTTGAGTTATGAAGTAGCTTTAGGGATTCCGGGACACTCTTAAACAGTAAAAATAAATCTAATGTGCAAACTGAGTACCTGCTTCAATAATTGCTCTGTGAAGCAAAATGCACAAAGATTTCTTATTGGTTGTTTTAAGTATGCACTTGGTGGATGAGGAACTATAATGCAAAGCACTTCGGTGAATGAATTAAGGGAATAATTAATATTAATTTATATAATTTAGAGCTCTAAGAGGGCTAAGCATGCTGGGGTACAGATTGGAAAATCCAAATGTTTCTACTGCAAAATGAGTTTGGACATGTTTGTAATATTAAATTGTGCCTGTGTAATGAAAGTACAGAATTTCTAAATGCAAGAGCAGGAATCATTTATTTGGAACATATTCCAAATTTTTGACTATATCAATTTCCTGACAACTATGTTTTAATATGATAATCACAAATTCACCAATAATATAAAACTACAACTTCATTAAGTAAAAAAAGAGAAAGAAAATATCAAACATTAAATGGTATCTCAGAGACTCTGAGATTAATACTGGTATAAGACTAAGATCAAGCTAAGGAATTCATTTGTAAACCATGCATCATCCATACTTTATGCATACAACCTTAGGCTTCCAGCTCTTGGACTTTTTATGAAGCAACTTTAAAGCACTTGTATATTCAGTTTGGATCTTTCGTGCAGGAACAAGGAGATCTCCATCAGATTTCGTTACAACCACCAAATCTGCCATCTCTATTATACCACGTTTAATTCCCTAAGGAAGAAAAGAAAATTGAACTCCTTTGGAATCTGCTTAATGAACTTGCAATAATATTTTCTATATTTTTAAATCCTTCCCTGCAAGTTACTGTGGAAACTTTTAAAGCCATTTGGGAATCTCACAGTGTTCAGTTTAATTTTAAGTTGGCACCAAACAGAGATCAAAATTATACATAATCAAACAACAGTTTAGTCCTTGAGGTCAGCACATGAAATTAAACAAACTGTGGATATTGAATTAAAATTTCAATATTTTCCTTTCATAATTTTCTGTTGCATCCCAATTTCCCTTTCATGGAAGAGGTAATGATCTTGGCTACTGACTGTTTTACAGCTGCTATCAATAATACAGCTAGTAGAGCTGCTGCCTCAAAGCTCTAGTGGCTTGGGTTTGATCCAGATCTCCCGTGCTTTGTGGAGTTTGCAGTTTCCCCTATGACTCCCCGGGCTTCCCCTGTGTGCTCCAGTTTCCTCCCACATCCCAAAAAAGTGCGGGTCAGTAGGATAATTGCCGCAAGTGTGCAAGTCAGTGGTGGAATCTGGGAGGAGTTGATGGAGATGTGGGAAAATAAAATGGGCTAAATGTAGGATTAGTGTAAACAGGTGCTCGATGATCAGCATGGACTTGGTGGGCCAAAGGACTTGCTTCTGCGTTGTATGAGTCTATGATTCTACTTGGCTGAAAGAATCCATTCTGCCCAATGAAGTTGCTATGAAGTGAAGGAATATAAATTGGGGAAATGGGAAAAAATCCTTGTCTCCTCTCCTAACAACTATACAAATGGCTCTTGCTGAAAAGTATGCACTTTTAACAATTAGGATAATACAGGATTGTGTTCCACTGTGACATTCTTGTCGACAAATGATCTTTCACGTGTATTAAGTAGATTTATAGATAACCACATCTTATGGATACCAGCAACATTCTAGTAATCACCAGCTTACAAGTTGCAAGTAAGTTTACTAGTTACAAGTAAGTTCTTACAAGAGAAGATCGAATATTTAAATAAAAAGCAACATAGAATGGATAAATAATATGCTCAGTACATCTAACTTTTCTCAATTTCGAAGCTGTTTCTTTATCATTTAAGGTTCTGTTGTGCAGTGATATATATTAATAACAGAAAAAACAGTAAGTAACTTGACCAAGAGGATATTTTAAAAAAATCAGGAAAGAACTGAGAAATGTCTTTATAGGCATAATCCTCAGCACTCAGGATAAATACATACCCTGAATGAGCATCCAGACAAATAGGTTACATAATATCAACAGGGGATAAGAGGGCTCAGCAGAATGAGTCACAGAATAATAGAGAACTGAAACAGAAACTTGCACTAACTGTGCCCATGATGACCATCAAATACCCATCTATACTTAACCAGTTATCAGAACTTAGCCCCTAGCCTTTTATGCTTTGATTAAATGCTCACCCAGATACATCTCAAATGACGGACTACTTGACTCCCTCAGATAACGTGTTCCAGATTAAAAGCACCCTTGGGTTGAAAATAATTCTGCCTCAGATCTCCTCTAAACCTCTTACCCTTTACCCTAAATCTATGTCCTGTAGTATTAGATATTTCTGCTAAAGGGGAAAGTTTCTTACTCTCTATCCCATTTATGCCCCTCATGATTTTGTATATCACCCTCAGCCTTCTTCACTCCAAGGAAAACAAACCCAGTTTCTTCTCATAATTGAAGCACTCTATCTTGAGCAACATCCTGGTGAATCTCTTCTGCCCACTCTTGAGTGCAATCATATACTTCCTATAGTGTGGTAACCAGATAGTACATAGTATTCCAGCTGTATGCTAACCAATATTTCATAAAGTTGTTCTGTGTTCTTATATTCTATGCTTTGGCTAATGAAAGCAAGCATTCTTTGCCAATTTATTTACCTGTGTGCCACATTCAGGGATCTTTGGACTTGTACACCAAAGTCCCTCTGTTCCTCAACATTCCCTAGGGCCCTACTATTCATTATTAGTCCTCCCAAAGTGCATCACCTTGCACTTATTAGAATTAAATTGCATCTGACATTGCACTGCCTATTTTACCAACTGATCAATATCATCCTTTAGCCGAACATTATTTTCCTCACCATCAACAACACCAAGTTTCATGTCATCTGCCAATTTGCTGATCATACCCCCTACGTTCACATCCAAGCTGTTTATGTATATAACAAACAGTAAGGTCCCAACACCGATTCCTGTGGCACAACACAGATCAAAGGCTTCCAAACACAAAAACAATCCTCCACCTTCACCCTCTGCCTCCTATTGTCAAGCCAATTTTGGATCCAGTTTGCCAACTTGCCTTGGATTCCATGGGCTCAAACCCAAGCAACATCCTGTGAATTACCTCTGTGTCCTTGCTCAGAATTGCCTTCTTTATCTAACCATATCTTTTAATCTTAATCATAATTTTCAATACTATTTTGCAACTCAAAGGCTTGTTTATCCTCCTATGAAAATGAAAAAAAATTACATGGAATTATTTTCTTGAAGAAAATCATTTACTTTACATCATATGCTATTTCTATTTATTCTTTAATTTCATAAGTCAAGGAGCAATGCGTTAAAACAAAATGATTAGGCAGTTTCCATCTCACCTGGAGTTCATCTCCCCCTGCTGGTGAAATAAACAATATAAACATATCCACCATGTCTGCTACTGCAAACTCAGACTGGCCCACACCTGTGTAAAACAGAAAACACATTCAAATTGCTTTACTAAATATGGTTTAGTTAAACTACATCAAGCAACTGGAAACAGAAGGGTTAATCAATCAAAAAAAATTGTTGAAAAGCATGATCAACAAGGAACTAAATAGTTTCAGTGATGACCAACAGAACATGAGGGTAAAAATTCTCAAACTACATCTAATGAAACAATGGCAAAGTTGGGAAATCTCAATTTCTACTGATTGCAAAAATGAAATCTCACACCACTTTGATGAGCCTTTTTTCTTTCTGTTTGTTTAAATAATTTCCATAATGGTTTCATATAAAATTTAGTTTACTAGTTTTCTGGATATCAAGGAGGTCTAATGGCCTACTCCTGTTCCGATTTCTTGTGTTCTTATTCAATCAAATAATTTGTAAAATCTAGTTTAGTACGGTTCAAATAAACGCTTTTACTGTAGATGCTAGGAATCTGAAATAAAAACAGAAAATGCAGGAAATACTCAGCAGGCTAGGCAGCAACTGTGGAGAGGAAAACTGAGTTAATGTTTTAGTTAACATGTCAGAATCTGTATCAGATTTATTTTAACATTTTACAGAGAAAAGTCACAAAAAACTGCATCTCCATGCAATTCAAAACCAGAATTTGGTACCAATTTTAGTTCAGTTTTGAGAAATTAGTTACTTCCATATTGCTAATGAAGTTAAATAGCCAGAAATAATGAAAATGATCAATAATGGGATGTTGTAAAACCTGGAAATCTTAACTTCTTTGAATATTATTAAGAATTCTGTGCCAAATCTCTATGGAAAAGTTAAGACCTATCTTTTTTCCTTTTTCTGCTGTAGTAATACTTATCCACTGCCTTTCCACTTAGTATTCCAATTACAAATTGTTGCACCCTCAATCACCCATTTATTCACGTGTCTTTACTTCCTCGTTTGCTCACTTCTGGTTCTACTCAAGCCACCATACCCTTGCAGCTCAATCTCAATTTCTGAAATTTTCTTGGCGGGTGGGCCTGTCTGGGGGAAACTTAAAGGGGTGAGTGAAGTGAGCTTCAAGCTGTTCATGATCAATGGAATGAGGAGGAAGAAAACATAGGAGTGAGGGGAGTGCAAAGTGGAAGGGGAGTGAAGAGGTGGTGGGAAGCAAAAGTGAACACAGAGAGATATGGGATTGAATGGAATGTGGAAGCAGTAAGAGGAACTTTAGGGAGGGAAGAATGATAGAAATGAAGTTGGAGAGCAGTAAGCTACATTCTTCTCACATTAACTTTTGGAAAATGTAATCAGGAGTTCTCTTTCACATCATGCTCCTCCACCCAATGAAAAAAAAGAGTGCAAAACAGCAATACAAGGATAAAAGAACCAGATGAAAGGAAGTCCAAATACTTTGTTTTACCATAACATGGAAAATCTGTGTGTTTACACAGGCTAGCAACTCTTAAGTGGCACAGGTTATGACAGGTTTTATTACATGTATCTCAGAACAAAAATGTTTCGACTTGTAAAATAGCTTCTTAGTTTAAATTCCTTCCTTGGGTTTGCCCCTCTATCCCATAATTCTCTGGGATCTCTGCACTCATCTAATTCTGGCATCTTGCAAGCATTGATTGTGGTTGTGATTTCAACATCCAAGGTCTTATGCTCTGAATTTCCTCCTTAAGTGCCTTCAACTGTGCACTGCTTTCTCCTCAATTATGACATTCCTTAAAACTAATCCTCTTTAACAAGATTTTGTCTTAATATCTCATATTGCTCAGTGTTAAATTTTATTTAAAACACTTCTCTGAAGCATCTAGGAACATTAAGGAGGATTTTGTGGATTTTTTGCACTGGGGACAATCTTGGAATTGGGAAGCATTGGGATTCTAAGACCTGAAATAAAGATCACAGAATCTGGCAGGAGAAGAAAGAATAAATTTTAGAGTCCAGCAAAACTGATAGATTGTCACAGCCAGGAAAGTAACTATAATGTCCTTTAAATGTCATATGCATAATTCTGTATTGTTGTTACCATTACCACAACCAGTTTATATGACATTTATGTTCAATTTACATCTTTTCTTTTATCTAAGCCTTTAAACATAATGATCATATTGAATGAATTTAGTTGGTCTTCCTGATTATAGTACAATTTTTCTGAGTTTATTTTACTTTATTGTTATGGATTTTGTTCTCATGGTTAGCATTTCAAGAATAAATTCATTGCTGCCCTTTGTAAGTTCAGCAGAAGACTGAACCCCCATCCTCATACACTTCAAACATGAGCAGCATGCTATTAACTACTTAATTTTAATTCACTGGGTACAAATCAGATATTTTTACCCAAGCACATAAATGGCCTGATTACCTAGAATTCAAATAAACAGTAAAACCCTATTAACACCTTTTGACTTTGGTAGTGCTAGACAAGTAGATTTTCTTGACGACTGAATGTTACTCTGATTAATACAATATATTTCACTATTTTTTTTTTACAAGTTACACAATAGTATAATAAATTTTCCAGTGACTCTGGCAATTTTAAACAGTGGGAAATATATAAGCACTCCAGGCCTTTGCTCTGGCTGCAAATCTACCCACGTTCTCAACCCCTGGTGTTCCAGACCCCAATGCTGACGCTGGCCACACACCCAGCCCACTGTCCGGTCCCCAGCCCTGACTGCACTCTCGACCCTGGCTCACATTCTGGAACAATAAGCGTCTGGACTAATTGCAGACCATCAGGATTTCCCAACAATTGGCATTTTACTGTAATGATTTTTGTAAACAGAAATTAGAATTGGGAAACAAAGATTAATGGTATACTTTCGAGTTAACAAAAAATTTCATTTCAACTGAACTACTCCTATACCCAGCTCCTACCTGAAACATCCTTGCTACCCTCTTCTGCAGGGATTTTAAAAGGAGCAATAAATGCAATTATTATGCAAACATTTATTAAAAAAAAGGCAAATGTTGCCAAAAATTCATAGCAGCTGAATCCTCACAAATTGAAACTCTCTAGTCCGGCATCCTTGGGACCTAACCAGTGGTGGACCACAGAAATTGCTCCTGATCATCTTCCTCTGAGCCCGAGAACTGTTCTTTCCTTACAGGACACTCCACAGGTTATGTGAGGATACCATTCCTGAGAAAATGGTAACCCAGAGTTTCTACAAGTCAGGAAGGCTGTCAGCTGAGATCGCAAATGTTGCATTAATAGGTTGATTTGTACAGATCTTAGTTAATTTTAGATCTTAATTATATCTTAATTAGAATTAGTTAATTAGTACAGATCTGTACTACAGGTGCAAAACATGTACTTACAGTTTCATTTATTCATTCTCAAAAAAATCAGCAGTCCAAATAGTATAACCATTAACACATAATAGGACAAGCGATGTTTTATGCGTAAATCTTGTCCTACAGTCAGTAGCATGTGTTCAATTTCCTAGTTCCATAGATCTAATGAGACTTAATTCTATTTCTTGATGGCCAAGATCAGGGCATGGGCTGATCTGACCAGATTCCCCTAAGCTATCCCTTGCTGTATTATGTCAAACGCTGAGCATCGTTAACTTGAGCAAAATTTATGATCTTCCGTCCCCTCCTCTGCCAGTGCAGTCACAATGACTTCTCCCTATGTTCCTCCAGATTTGGGTCCTCCTCTATGCTCTGTAACATTCTTAAAGTATTTCAGATTCCAGCAGTCTCTTAATTCTGGGATTTCCTATTCTAGTTCTAATAGACCCCTTATTTTTCTTCACTCCAATAATTTCAGAAAGTTAACACAACTCACTGCTGCCTGATACTGTGCTCACTGCCAAGAATCACTCAGTAGCTTGCACCCCAAATGTCACTGCCATTGATATCAAAAGACAAATTTCTCTGCAGTGCACTGTATTACAAAGTGACCTGCTCCCAGTCACCTCCCACTCCTATCAATCCAATTTAAGCTTAGTATACTGCCAAAATGCTACTAAAGCAAACAGCAACACTCTTTTCAATTCCAATCTGTACAAACTTGCTCCATATCTGCACCACATTTCCATCTCCCTGAGGTCTTATAAGTCAAGAGGAACAAACTAAGCAATACATAGGCCAAATAACATGCAATGTTCAAGATAACATATTTACAATTTGCAACACAAAAGTTATAAAATACTGGTAAATTCTCAGAACACCGTACCATAAAATTAAATTTACTTATTCAAATACATCAGTATATCCGAGTACTGTGTTGTTATTGTATTAATTAACATAGGAGCAGCACGTTATCCAACTCGGAGAGAGAAATGGCATGGAAATCTGCTAAAACATGGACTAAAACCAGAGTCCATCTCTGCTGCATGTGTGAAGTGCAGAATTTCCAGGTGAAGTGAAAAGGAAAAAGAAACATGGTGACCAATTAGGCAACTACACTATACCAGGATTTTCTGAATAGTTCCACGTGTTCAATAATTGCAGAAAGGAAGAGGACATTTCCAGCAATTTCTGTTGCACCTGCTTATCAAGGTTCCCCAAATACTGGGTGGTGGGCTTACACCAGCACCCTCCTCAGATCAAAAGGTCTGAGGGGTTCTCACACAAGCCATCACTGCTGCAAAAATGCACACACTGGTACCCCAACCTCTAAAATTTCACAAGGCGCATCCCTATTTCTACGATCACACAGACACCAGAGGCAAAAACAGTCTGGCTTGGAGGCTCTGAAGGAGGTGTCTGCATATCCATACTGCCCCAGAGGATTCAGCTGAGAAAAATGAAATGGATCTTTTATGAGGTGGCTAGGGTGGCCTTACTGAGATGGTTATGCATTGTCTGGCCTGCCTGACCAAGTGCAAAAGTTGCAAAAAAAACATGGAGGAACTCAATTTCCCATCCATAGCAAATGATTGTGCAGAACCAAGAGAGCATCACTTTCATTCTAGAGGTGATACTTCTGTGCAAGGGTAAAACAATCCATTGAAGCACAAGTGGAGGACTCCGCTATCAGATTTCTGAACAGTTTATGAATCCATTATTTTTTTTTACATTATTTATTACTTTTGTAGTTTTTATAGTAATTTTATGTCTTTGCACTGTACTGCTGCCACAAAACAACACATTTCAGTTCATATAAGTTAGTAATAATAAATCTGATTCTGTTATCTTAGTACGTCAATGTTGTATAATGTTGATGCAAGTAAAGCTCTGATCTTTCTTCCCTGATACCAGCATGCTGATCTTCAAAATAAAAAAGAGCTGCGACTCATCAATAGATTGCTGTCACTGAGCAGAGGGATGACACTTGATGTTCTCACTGAACAGTGAAATGCCATCCATGACCAGGAACAGACAGATGCCATTATTGAGAAGTTTGCTGTTTTCTGGGAACAGGGAACCGCCACATGAGCAAGTTGCTGTTCTCCACCAGGAACAGAGTTATGTCTTTGAGACCTCATACAGAAACTGAAATTTTGTTTACCACTATCATGCCACACCATCCCCGAATCAAAATGCTGCTCAGAATCTGAAGAAAACAGGGATTAGACAGGTTGAAAATATGAGGGTGCATCATTAGTCACAGCAGATTGGTACTCCATCATCTACCTGGCCTGCTGACGGTGTGGAGCCAGACATGGTCATCTCCCCTCACAAAGTCAATGTTTCTACTCTCACCAGTGGCTCTCACACAACATGCTCACTTTTGGTCCATTGCTAGCTATCCCAGACAGCAGCTTCATGTGACCAAGAGTACAGTCTAAAGCAAGTCCCTTTGCTGACTGTCCAAAGGAGAGGAAGTAGACTAACAGCGGCAACAGAGGGAGTACTGATTGATGACTTGAGGCTTTCCAACATCAAAGTTAAATTACTCTCAAGGGATATCTCACATCTATTTTACTAGATAGCTAACATCAATTTTACAAGTTTAATTTCACCATTTAATTCAATGCTTCATAATTTAGTAGAATTATTTTGATCATACTTTTTTTTAGAAAAAAGGTTCAATTACTCCTCGTGCAGGAAATGATGATCCAACTACTAAAACTACCAAGTCATATTGGCCTTGATGTTGCTGTTCCACAGTGGAAGACACTGCATAATTCAAACGATTCTTTGCCAGAAAGAAGAATATAACTTCATATACACAACAGGAAATTACAAAAACAAATATCACCATAACACTCATCCTTTTTTGACTAAACCACTGATGCACCTCTATAGTTTTCTCTCCAGATTAATGAATATTCATCTCATGATACTGCATTTTTGACATTCTGCAGCTGCTAAGGTACTTGCTACACAATGATATGCTAAAGTTAATAACTCCAGCAATTTACACATTCATCCTTACTGCAGAACAGTTAATGATGAAAGTTGATTCCACAAATGGTTATAAAACCAATCAATGCAGCTGTTCAATAAGAAGTCATTCTTTAGTGTGTAATGCATGATCCTTAATGTGTTGCCACATCACAAAAGAGTTTATGTCCCTTAATGAAGGAACTAATATTTTGCAGAATATAAACAGAAGTATCTGTGGAGAGAGAAATAGCTCACATTTCAATTCAATGACCTTTCATCAGGATTAGAAATTAAACACAGGTTGTAGAACAGGATAGGGTGGGTTGAAGGGAGAATGCAGAGGTCAAAGCAAATGCCTGTTACTTTAATTCTCAAACCAATTCTGCAACTGAAGAAAGAGCTGGTAAGACCACAAGTGACCATATGCAAGGTTTGCACTGGAGGCAGGGCAAAGATGGTTCACTGGTTTGATTCTTCCTATGTCAGCACCTTTATCCCAGATGAAGTTGAGCAGGTTGAGCCCTAACTCATTAAAAGCTAAAACAATGAGGTAATGTTATGGAAACATTTAAGAGAGAGGATGATTCCACTTGTCAGGGTAGATCTAGAACTGGTGGGGCAGACATGGTTTCAGAATAAGAGGTCACCCATATAACATGGAGGAATTTCTTCCTGTAGAGGTATGACTTTTTGGAGTTCACTATCAGAGACTTGTGGAGACAGAGACATTGAATATATTCAAACTGAAAACGGACAGATGCTTTGACCACATAGGTGAGAGCAAGAAAGTGATATTGAGGTCAAGATTGGATCAGCCATGATTTAAATTGAATGAAAGGCACCAATTGGTCTGCTCCTGCTCATTTCTTATGTTCATTCCCACTTTGACCTCTCACACTATTCCAATGAAGCCTGGCATAAGCTTGAGGAATAGCTGGTTACAACAACCTCACTAGGCACATTATAGTTCTCAGAATTCAACAGTGAATTCAACACTTACAGATAGCCCACCTTTCCATTTTCTATATCCTGACAGTCCCTTTGGAATGCTGAAAAGGGAAAGAGTTAATGGTGGTGGAACCTTACTGATGGTGCTGGAAATTACAAAGGATGAAGTATTAAATGCAAAGGCTGGTAGGATAGAAAGCAAGTACTCAGGTAAACCTGTCATTGCTCTGGCCAGGAGTAGAGGCCTCCCACACTGTTCCAAAGACACCCAATATAAGCTTGAACAACAGTATCTCATCATCCATCTAAACATGTTGTAGCCTTTGGATTCTGTATTGAATTCAACAATTTAAATCAACTCACTTTTCCTTTTTGAATCAGAACTGGCTAGTTCTACTGTAAAATGTCCACCTGTAATATTGGTCTGATTTTTCCTCTCTCCACATACAGCTGGACATCTCCAGTATTATTTTTTGATTTTAACAGCAGCTCTGACTTGCATTTCATGGCTTTAACATGACCCTTTGTTTTCTCTCTCCCTCTCTCAAACTGCCCTCATTAATCTATTAACCAGATGACTCCATAAATATTAAGATTATCTAAACAATCCTAGGCTCACCCTATCAAAAATTTTCCCATTGTCCTATCAATTTCACCCCCCACCCCCAATCCTCTCTACAACTTAAAACTAACTCTTCTCACTTTCCTAGTTCTGGTGAAGGGTTTTTAATCCGAAACATTAACTGTTTCTCTTTTCATGGCTGCTGGCTGATTTGATTCCAGCATTTTTGGTTTCATGCATCTTGAATGCATGCAAGATCCTTTTGGACAGAGAATTCCAAAGATTCCCACACTCTAGTGAAGAAATTTCTTCCATTTTGGTCCTGAATGACCAAGCCCTTAGTTGTGTATTTTCTCTAACTTTCTTATGACATTGGAGGCCCCACTTGGTCATTGAGTCTATGCTGGCTTTGAGGGCATTCCCGTCAGTCCCACTTCTCTCACTTATTTCCCTGTAATTTATTCTCTCTCACATGCCCATTAATTCTACCCTGATTCTCCTATCATCTCTTACAGGAGGGGTAATTTATAATAGGCAATTAACCCACCAGCATAACTTTGAGATGTGAGCGAAGACTGGAGCATGCAGAGGAAACTCGCATGGTAAGAAGGTGAAAGAAACTGAGATCAGATTCAAACTGGGTCATTAGAGCTGTGTGGCAATAGCACTAAATGCTGCATTACTATGCCACCCTTGTGACTGTAATCCAAGTTCTGGTCATCCCTATATCTATCCTGTCAATCTCTGTAATCTTGAATTTTTCAATGATATTAACTCTTGTTCTTTTAAACTCCAGAGATCATTAGCCCAGTCTGCCTAATCTTTCTTCGTGGGGTAACATTCAACCCTCAGTCTCTGGAATTAATCTGCTGAAACTTTGTAGCACTCCCTCTATTCTAAGAATATCCTTCCTTGGGTATGGAGACTAGACCAATAAACAATATCCTGGGTGTAGTCTCACCAGATCCCTACATAATCCCATCACACTTTGCCATAATGAAAAAATAGAAGTAAAACCAACATTTCAAATAATATTTATAGATCAAAGCTTGCACATTGCCTAGAAACTTCAATTAATCTTCAAGGTTCTTCCACACCTGGAATATTGTGTATTGGTCTGGTTCTTCAATGATCACTTTCTGTGCACCTTTGTCTATTTATTTTTCAACATTCCCAAATTTATGCCCATCTTTCCCAGATGCTTTGTTTGGAGTCCTTCATCAAGCTTTCACCCATGCCATAGAACAAAAACAGCTACTAAAGCCATCCAATGTATGATTGTGACAAAGATAATCCATTTCCACCTGTTTTACTTCTCAAACTATTTGCGGTGTTCGACAAATGACTACATCCTCCAAAGTCTCTCCATCAGCATCCATGTGGGTGCTGGGTTCCATTTTTATTTCTTCAGATAAAGTTAGAGATTTTCCTGAACTGTCTTCTTATTCTGAATCTATATGGTTCCATCTGATGTCTCTCAAGCATCTATGTTTGGCTCATTCCTATTTCTTCTGTATATATCACCACACTGCACATCATCCAAGAGCATTAGTTTCCATCTTTATGATGATGACACCAAATTGCTTGGCCCTTGCACTCTCTCTAAATTGTTAGATTGCTTGCCAGACATCCAATGTTAGTTTAACAGCAGTTTTCTCCAACTACTAACTGTGAAAACTAAAGACACAGTCTTCAGTACCTGTTAGAAACTAGATGCCCTAGATATCCCTCTCCCTGGTAGTTACCTGAAACAGAACAAAACTATTTGCTTGAAATGATCATAGTTACCTAAAATCTGTAGTTGGCCGAATATGTGGGCCTTCACTCCTACATGGGCTATCAGGACAGCATGAGGATAAAGCAGATTGGGGAAGTCTGACAGCAGGGAAAGGGGTGGCAGGACACTTTTCCGACACCAGGTAAATGGTGGTGGAGTGTGTCCATCAGAGGTAACGTAATGGGTTGATGAATTATATCCACATCAGCTGAATTGCAATCCCATTAGGAATCTAAAAAGCTGAGTGATAGCAATAGCATTGACAAAGTGGCAGAAATAGAAATTCAAGTCCTGTTGTTGTGAAACAGGGTAGCTGTCATCGCACTAAGATAGTCAGCACTATTAATTGATGACAGTCATATCTCAAACATATTATTTATTCGCTTATGCACTTACCTCTCATCTGCGGGTCACTAGAGGTAGCAGCAACTAACCAGGGTGCTGGTATAGCTGCATGTTCTGAATTCCAAGGAGGAGATGGTGTATGCTAAGAATGGAGGAGCCATTATAGACTTGATGGCCAGCAATGGGGCTGAAACGATAGAAAATGAAGGCATTCTCATACATTGCTCCATGCAACTACTAGGATTGCTGAGGCACCTAGGGAATCCATTACAGAACAGACTGCAGTACTGTTGCAATACACTGAAAGCCACCTTAAACGCCGGTAACTGCTGCCAGCTGCAGCAGCAGTCTCAGCTTCTGTAACAGCAAACCAATTTTGGACTTCTAGGAAGGAAGAAGTTGAATTTGTACTCTAGAAGTCTGAGCATTAACTGCGGCATCCAGAAAGTGGGTAGATTTACTTAGCTTACAATGAAAACCAAGACATCAACTGTCATGGTTGGGTCTACACCACTTCCACAGGAGAAAGAGAGGGCTCTGAGCTCTGCAGAAAGCTCTGTGCAAGTTGGCGCTCAGCTCTTCCATGTTCCTTGATATTACTTGCAGGCGTTTTGGAAGGACTGCCAATGCAACAAGCATTTCAATGTCCATAGTTATTAGTCTTTATTCTATTAACGAGGTTGTCCGAAACATCAGCAGAAGAACATGAGGGCAACTTCACCCTCCAGTGACCCAGCACCTGTGTTATCCTTGCCTCTTGTTGGCTATCCATGTCTAGTGTTTCACCACATGTCAATCCTGCCTTTAAACTACTTCCTTTAATCTACACACATAGTCAGTAGCTAGATGGTGACTGCAGTATCTGAGGTGGTGGCTGCTACAGATGTGAAATCATTTGGTGACATTCTTTCCTCTCACTGTCTTATTGCACTTACATCTGCTGCTCTTTTACTATTGCCTAGTCAGATGGCAGTTCTTTGGTAACTGAAAGGCACAAGAGTAGAGGTGAACTGAGGGAAGAAGCAGGAGAGAGCAAAAGGTGAAAGCTTACAGCATCCAGGTGTCTAAAACAGAAGAGCTGTGGAACAAGGAAGAAGTACTTCTGAGAAGGGGGTCATGTACGTAATGCCTTTACTTTCTATTGTTTTAGCCCTGTTTCTGATCAAAACCTCCATAATGGCTGCTCCGATCTTAGCATACAACATCTTCTCCTTGGGATTCAGAGAATGCAGAATGCTGGTACTCTGCTTAGCTATGCTGCCTCTAGTGACCTGCAAGTAAAGGTTAAGTGTGTGATTGTTGCACAATGTGTTTAATGTGATTATCAGAGTTTGATAATTGACTGCACATGCAAACTCCAAGATATGCAAGTACAGTTTGCAGTGTTTAGGATGAGGTAAATCTATGAATCTTGGGCCTGACTATCTGATTCACCAACATCAATTACTACTATTACTAATGTGTTTCTAGACAGAAGGAGGGTGGTTAGCAGATCCACATGTTGCCAAACTGCACACCTGCTCACCAGTGAAGCTGGTCTCCCACCATGCTGCTGTGAGTTGGAAATTCTTGGCCTTTGCATCACCAGGCAACCTCCTCAGCTAGCAATCCAGGCTTTGCCAAGAATTTTTGCAGTATCTGGACCACTTAATGTGAGAATATCCAGGTTAAGTGAGATCCCAAGAAGGAACTTGAGTCTTTTGCATGACCGTGGCTTGGAAGAAGGGGTACTACAGAAGCTGCCATAATTTGAGAATCCTGTAATGTACCTACAAAATAATAAAGGATGCAAAAATGTTTCTTTTAATCAGCAAGTTTACCTAATCATTCAACCAAAAAGGGGTAAGTAACAAAGGCATATTTTTAGTCTGATTACTGACCTGGGATGCATGAGGCTGATGACTGTGAATTATGTAATGTAACTTTTCCTCTAGCCTTTCCATCTGCAATATACTCCTTAGCAATATTCACCTCTAATACCTTTAGAGGTTTGCTATGTCTCTACTTGTATGTGTGCGCTCTCTGCCTAGTGTCACCAGTGAGTTGGATTCGTAGGACTAATTGTATAATAATGCCCTTTAGGAATTTTAGATCTGCAGATCCCATAGTGGCATACACAATATTATATATTTAACAGGTGCTATAATCTTGAAGGAGGCAATATGCTGCTACCTTTTGATAACTGGAAAATATCTGAACTCCTGAATCTGTTTTGTGATATAATTAATGTTGTTCCATCTCCTGGACCACAATCAACTAAAATAAACTGTCCTATTTAGCTCTGATATATTTTTATTCCATAATTCCTTAATACTAAAGGAATTAAGAAATTAAAGAAATAATGTTGCCCATGAATTTGGAAAAAAAAAGTTTTGTTTGATTTACCTTCAACTCCAGCATCGTCAGCACACGTGGATCTCATGACCTCCTGTGCGCATTGTTGAGACTGTATGGGAGAGGATTTGCTGCAGGATTTGTTTGCTGAAATTACTGAGACTTCAGTGAGCAGCATGCATTGAAGCCATTACTCTCAGGTAGGAAGCTGGCAAACAGCAGGTTAGACATTGCAACCTATTAAGTTCTGATCGTTAGAAACTTAATAGTGATGGGGCAATGAACAGTTCCTGAGTGCAGAGTGGAAGTTAGGAGGATAGGTTATGTGATGATGCATTCAGACTTTAACCACACGTAATGTCATTAAAATTTTTGCAGCATGGAATCCAAGCTCATTGAATGGACCATCACAGCTATCTAGTGTATTTCCCACTTATGAGTTGATCCAGAGAACCTCCCTGCCTTCCATAGAATAAGTACCTCCTCTCTACCTGCCACACAAATAGCCTCAGTTAGACCTTGGAACCCATTATCTTCCAAGTTATGCTACTGATATATCTGCTTTCTCAATACAATAAGTTCCAATCACTGCTCCATTCACAATGCACCAGCCCCTGAAGATATGTAGGCTGATTTTCAGTAGTGCTAGACACCCACAATATTGACCCACTAGTGATGTATGCAACCACTGAACAGTGTAGTTAGCAGTGGCTACATATTGGAATCATATTAAGTAGCAGTTCACACTCCAACTGTAACACTTCAACAAGTAGCAGACAATGCTGGCTTGTTGCTCAGGTTAATCCTGCACCAAGATCCCCATTTTGGTATTCAGTTAGTTCAGCCCCCATATTTTATATTTTACACAAAAAGATCTCATGATAAGGGAGATTCAAAATTCATATTTTACAATATATATTAACACTTTAAATTCAGAAACCGGCTTTTGAAGTCAACTGCTGAAACGTTAAAATTGTCATTTCAATTGTATCTGATTAGGATTCTACGATTTTACTAACAAAGCTTCTTTTTCCCCTCCCGTTTTTCTTCAAGTTTTTAAGATAGACTCCAACATTACTCTTGCTGTGACAATACTGTAACGGATGGGTTACATTGGAACAGTCTCAACAAGAAAATACTATCACTCATTGTGTAAAAATTGGTTTACGTCAGTCAAAGGGCTAACAAATAGCTGGATGCCCATGATTACCTGTCACATTCATCAGAAGTTACATGACAAGATGCAGCCAAGACAAAATGCCCTATTTCCACCAGAAACAAATCAGATAAGCCTCTGCTATCTTAATTTTCAGCAAATATATACGGTTTCTAGTCTCTTATGTTTTGCCTCTTATTCACAGAACATTTACCAACATGTTTAAAGGAACGTAAAATTGTTGTCATTGATACAGAATGAATAATAGTCTATAACAATAGATCTATTACCCTCCCAAGACAGTACAAGACAATCCTTCAAACCAGACTTTCTCTACTTTTGGTACTTTTCATCATCTGCAAATCAACATTTCTAAATTACTAAGGAAGGAAGAAGCATTCAATCTACTTCTAGTAAATGATATGCTTCAGTGGGAAAACATTGATGAAGCAATGATTGTAATTGGTTTAGATTAATGTAAAGTGTTAAGAAAGAATCAATGATGCTTAATTTAAAGAGCACCAATTTTAATAGGCTGAAAAGGGATATCATTCAGTTTGAATGGAAACCTAGATTGGTCATTGACTATTTTAACTTAGCAATCAGAGAACTTTAAAGAATAAAGACACTTCCCAAAGAGTGGGAAAGAGCTCCTTGAATGACTAAAGGTGTAGACATTAAAACTAAACAGAAAAGGTCTATTCATGAGAAGTGCCAGATTCAAAATGGTGCAGAATCAAACAAAAGACAGAAAATGAAAATTCAAAAAGGGAACTAGGAAGAGGAAAGGGTTTATTTGAGAAAGGTTTAGCAGACAACTTAAACTGAAACATAAACTTTCTGTATAAACATGAATACAAAAGGGTAGAGGCAGAGGTTAGCATAAGTCTATTACAGCACCAGCGACTGGGTTCAATTCCAGCCACTGTCTGTAAGGAGTTTGTACGTTCTCCCTGTGGCTGCATGGGTTTCCTCCCACATTCCAAAGATGTACGGGTTAGGAGCTGCTGGCATATTATGTTGGCACTGGAAGAGTGGCGACACTTGTGGGCTGCCCCCAGTAATGCAAAAAGACACATTTCACTGTGTGTTTCGATGTACATGTGACTAATAAATAAATATCTTGAATGAGTATTTTGCACCTGCCTCACAAGAGAGTGCTGTCAATGCCAAAGTAAAGGAGGAGATTAATCAGATGGGATAAAAATAAATTAGTATTTTAAACTTATAAATGCTCAAAGCAGAAAACTTAACCAAATGAATAATGCATATTAGACTGCTGAGAGGAATAAGAGTGAAAATAGAAGTTCCAGCTACAATCTTTCAATCTTCCCTAGACACAAGAATAATGCCAAAGCAGTGGAGGTTTGCAAATCTTTCAACAACAAAAAAAAGAGGATGATAGGTATATCTGGTAACTGAAGGCCAGTCAAATGATTATGGTATGAAATGTTTAGTGACAAAGCTCAGACAAAATTGTCAATCTGTAAAATATGGGTTTGTAATTTACAGCCTGCACATGCATTTTTTAAGTGGCATCTAACAGACTTGATTGAAATATTTCATGAAGTATAATGGAAAAAGACTGAAGAGGCTATCATGGTTGATAATATATGCTCTTTCAAAAACATTTTTGATAAAATATCAAATAATAAAGGCACAGTGGAATATGATTGGCTAAGATACAATCAGAGCAATGGCAAATGGTTGTTATACCAACTGAAGGGCAATATACTACAGTGCCCTGAGGGGTAGTTATTAAGACTGTCAATATTGATATTATTAGTAACATACACTTGGGCATAAATGGCATTACAGGAAGTCCCCGGGTTACAAACGCCCAACTTATGAACGCCCGTACTTACGAACCGACCTCCGTCGGTTCCCATATCGCGGCTCCCATTCTCATTTCTGCCTGAAAAAAATTGTAGCTGATGGCCTTTGTGTATAATTGCATTTTATTTTTGGCATGGGGTCTTCATTTATTTTTGTTCGCCAGAGCACCTTCAAGTGCCGAGGATGCGGTGGAAGGAGCAAAGAATGCTCAATGTCATCTGAAGTGAAAACCCATGCAGTCTATACTGTGAACAGAGCTGGAATCAGCGTTTTTTTTAAATTGCATTAGACACTGCGCACCCTGCAAATGTAAATGCAGTGCGGGAGGTTTAATCAGCCCACTTGACAATTAGATTATCTTCAAATTGCCATCGGATAACGTGCTAAAAGCTTTGGCAGTGAGTGTAACTCCGGGCTGAGAGTTATTCGCACATTGAGGCCTCTCGCGTCCCCTGATAAAGTAAAGAAATGCTAATAACTGCTCCGCATTCGGTTAATATCACCCGCGACCCACTGAACTTTAACTCGCTGCATCCCGCACAGAATAAAAAAAGAAACGTAACGAAAACCGTCGAAATGGGTCCGTTTAACTTGAATAAATAACAATTATAAATACTGTACTGTAGTTACATTTATTATTATTACTGCATTATTATATTTATGATGTTTTAGGTAAAATATATACTATATACTAAGACAAACACTTGATGAATTGACATGAGATGTGAACTATACGTAACTGTTCCGACTTGCATACAAATTCAACTTACGAACAGGCTCAAAAACTGAACTCGTTTGTAATCTGGGGACTTCCTGTATTTCAAAATTTGAAGATGCTAGAAAAGTATAAAATAATGCATTCTGGAAAATAAATGATCCAATTTTTAAGGGGTGCAGGAACAGAGAAATTTGGATGTCTATGTAGACAACTTCAAAGGTGGCATAAGTTTTGGCTGTTTGAAAAGTGCACAGGATCTTGGGTTTATAAAAAGTAGGAACTTAATCCAAACCTTTATAAAATCACTTGTTTGGCTCTGATGGCAATATTGCCTCCAGTTTTGGGCCCTGTAAGTTAGGAAGAATGTCAAAACCTTGGAGAGAATATTTAGCAGACTGCAACCAGGGATTTAGAGTCCAGAGAAGATAGGATTGGTTGTAAAACAGTCAAAGGAAAATTTAATAGGTATTCAAAATTTAGCTGGATTTTTATACAATATACAAGGATAAACTATTTACACTGTCAGGAAGGTCTGTGAGCAGAGTATACACTTGAAACTCCACATTATCATCAAGAAGTTGTTGCACTCTTACATTAAGTTAATAACTGTTAATCAAGCTCCTTTACTCAGAAGTAAACAATTATAAATGTTGAGTTTCATTCCTTTATGTTGTGCTTTGTGAAGTGATTTTAAAAATAACATTACATTTCATCATCATCTTTCCTTATCTCTCTCTGCTAATCCAATCTTTGTTCCCCTCTCCTTATTTTCCTTCCTATAATGCAAATGATTAAATTTCACTCTCTCCAAATTCCACCCACTCAATCATTCATTCTTGTTTTCTCCTCTCCACCCTGCCCCACCCACCCTCAGAGATCCTTGAATTACATTGGCTCTTGAAATATGAAATTTATCCTGTTACTCATCAAAGTCCTAGACACCTTGCTGCCTCTCTGTACCATTATCAACTTTACTTCCAGTAACTTTTTAGACATTTTTTAAAGTTATCTGAACACGTGAATAAAGTTTAATAGGGCATGGCACAAGATTAACCAATTCACCAAGATGTGCCCTGTAATAATAACATTCACTGACGAAACATTATATTCACAGTGGCTGGTTAAATGATAAATCAATTTATAATCCAAGAAATTTATATTGTGTAAAATTTAAGATAAAAATGCACAATAACTTACCCACAGTTTCTACAAGAACTATATCATATCCTGCCCCTTCACATAAAATAATTGCTTCATTTGTAGTTCTGGTAACTCCTCCCAAGGTACCCAAAGTGGGTGATGGACGAATATATGCATTCATGTTCCTTGAAAGTTCAATCATACGAGTTTTGTCACCCAGAAGTGATCCTAAAATTTGGAATTGCAAAATAGTTATTAAAATCTTTCACAAAATATAGTAGTATATATAACACTATTTCATAAGTTTGCTACATGTTCTAATATGAATGACTTCTATTTATTCCAATGGGTGGTAAAAAAAAATAAAGGTCTTCGTAACTTCTTTCCAGCCAGATCTCAAGTATCTAAATAAGATATACGAACAATTGCTAAAAAAATTGTTAAAACTATCAAAATAAAGAAAGCACAGTGCAGAATCACAAAACCTTACAACACGGAAACAAACTGTGCCTCCACTAGTCCTTTGAAAGAGATGTTTAAAGTTAGTGCTATTCTTTTTAACTACAACTTCTAATGGTTGATCAATCTGATACATTAATCCTATTTCTCACTCCACAGATGCTGCCTAGAATTTTGCCTGCTAAGAACTTTCAGCACTTTCTGTTTTTATTTCCCATTTTCAGCATCCAGTTTTTTTTGCTTTTCGAACAATGCAAATTAATTCTCTTCAAATACATCCTCAAATATTCTTTGAGAGTTCCTATGAAATTTGATTACACCACACCTTCGGATAATACATAACCATCAGCTATGTAAAAAAAAAATTAAATGTAAAATAAATTTTCATCTGCCCTTAATTCACATGCCAATTATTTTAAATATTCTTGCCTTCCATACATCAATCAGGCCTCTCTTTAGCATCCTTGCAATTTGAATTTCTCCAATCTCTTCAAACACGTGAAGCCTCTAATCCGTTATATCATTTTGGTAATCATCATCTGCACCGCTCCAAATGTAGTGCTTAGAATTAGAATCAATGACGAAGCAGGCCCTTTGGCCCACCAGGTTTGTACTGACTATTAAGCACCCATTCACACTAATCCTACATTAATCCCATTTTAAAAAAATTCTCCTAAATTCTCATCAACTCAACCCCAGATTCCACTCACCTATGCACTAGGAACTATTTCAAGTGACCAGTTAACCTACCAACCTGCATGTCTGGGATGTGGGAGGAAACTGGAGCACCCAGAGGAAACCCATGTGGTCAAAGGGAGAACGTGTAAAGTCCACACAAACAGCACCTGAAATCAGGATTGAACCCAGGTTTCTGGCAATGTGAGACAACAGCTCTAGTAGCTGCGTCACTGTTCTATGTTCATAATATTTCAGCTGAAGCTTAACTGGTGACTTATACCAGGTTGAGCACGACTTTCTTGATTGTATTCAATTCCCCATATATAAAGCTAAGTATTTCATGGTGACTTCTTAATTACCTGAACAATTTGCCCTATCACCACTAACGATGCAATAATGTTCATCCTCAGTATCAGTGATTTCCTATCCAACTTTCTTTCAAATAGCATCATGTCTCTTGGAATTGTTTTTCCTCCAAAGTGCATCCTTTCATTAATCTGCTAAAAATGCATCTGCCACATTCACCAATTCATTTATACTCTTCTGCTTGGTACAACCTCAAAAAGGTAACATTTCTCAAACATAAACTTTCCTTTCACAAATCAACACTGTCCTGACTCTGCCAAATACTATTATTATTTAAATGCCCTGCTACCACTTCCAGATTCCAGCATTTTCTGCTTTACTGATACAAGGCCAATTAGTTACCATTCTCTTTCTCCCTTCTGAATCTCCTTTGATTACTCGACAGTTATAAATAGAACTTCCTGATTTAACACTATAAAACCCATCAACCATTTATATATAAAAAATTATTACATTTTTCATTAAACTTTTTTTTAAATATAAAAACTGAGAAATCAGAATGTAGAACTTACTACAACATGAAGTATCCAAAGTGAAAATCAGAGATGCATTTAAAAGTAAGTTGTCAGGTCCATCACGGATAAAGGAGTAGAAAGTTACACTGATGTAAAAGATAAACTGCAGGAGGTGGCTCAGGTGGAAAATAAACATTGGAATGGACCAGCTATGCTAAGTGGCATGTTTCTCCATCATTTCTATGTCACACTTTTCTTTCTTCTCTGAAGAAGCCTTCTCAAGGAAGAAACAGCTAATCATTCTGAGAAGCTTGGTACAATCAAACCTAGTCAACATGCTTTTATGAAAGGTACATCACGTTTAACAAATTTACTAGAGTTCTTGGAAGATATAACAAGCAGAGTCAATAGTAGTGAATATGTATATTTGGATTCCAACAGGCGTTTAATAAGGTGTCACATAAAAGGCTACTGCACAAGAGCTCAGGGTATTAGGAGAAGTTTGTTAACATGGATTGAAGACTGGTTATCACACAGAAGACAGAGAATTAGAATAAATGGGTCTTTTTCAGGATAGAAGGATATATTTACTGGAGTGCCCTAAGGATCAGTTCTTGACCCTCAATTATTTACGATTTATATAGGGCACAAAGTGTAATATGTCAAAATTTGCCAATGACATGAAAAGAGCTAGGAGGACACGTTGCAATGAGATTATCTAGACTCTGCAAAAGATAGGTTGACTCAGTGGATGAAAACTTGGCAAACAGAGTTTAACGTGGAAAGGTATGAAGTCACGCACTTCAGTAAAAGGAATCTAAAGGCAGTCTATTATCTCAATAGAGAAAGATTGTAGATGTGTGAAGTATAGAAGAACGTAGGTGTTCCTATACACAAATTGCAAAAAGATAGCAAGCAGATGCAGCAGGTGATTAGGAAGGCAAATAGCACATTGGCCTTTATTGTAAGAGTGTTGGTGTTTTGAAATAGGAAAGTATTGTTACGATTGTGAGGACATACCTGGAGTACTATGCACAGTTTTGGTCTCCTTATGCAAGAAAGGATACACTGGCATTGTAGGCAGTCCAAATGAGATTCACAAGGTTAATTCCTGGGATGTTTTCCTATCACAAACAGCATAAGAAATTAGATCTATGTTCTTTGGAGCTTAGAAGCACGAGGAGTGATCTTACTGATACATGCAAGATCCTGAGGAGACTTGACATGGTAGATGTTGAGATGTTCAGTTGTTTGCATTAGTGAGAGAATCTCCAACGACAGGTCATGGGGACAGTCATTTGAAGCAAGCACATAGGAACTACTTCTTGTAGAAGGTGGCAAACCTCTGGAATTCTCTATTCCAGAGTGTGGTGAAGGCTAGAATAGAGAGTATTTAAAGTGGAAGTAGATATATTTTTGAAAGATCATGGAACTGAGGGCTACGGGAAACCAGCACAGAACAGGCGATGAGGCCTGGGGCAGATCAGCCAAAATCATATTGAACAGCAAGACAGATTTGAGGGACTGGTGGCCTACTCCTGCTTCTATTTTCTTATGTTCTTATAAAATAGTTCTGGAATTCCACATCTCTCCTAACTACAGCTATGAACTAGTGAATCAATAAAGCATTTCTGTAAGGGTTTAATGTCCTTTCTGGAATTCTTTTCTAATCCTGACATATGTAAAGTTCTCTGGGTGACACAACTAAATTAAATTATGACAGGATTGCTTCCAGACACCATGGAAAAAGTCAAGTTTTAATCCATTCTTGGCTACGGAAGCATGAGTAATATGTATTGGGAAACAGCCCACATCATAATCTCTCAGGACAACTGAAAGATTATCATCAGATTATGTTTTTTGAGGCACTTGTGCAATGGTCATTTCATGGAATACTACAGGACTGAAGACAAAGAGGAGTTGTGGAAACATACATGGTGAGGGAAGTGAGGGGGTGAAAAAGCAGTTTAACATTTTTAAACATATACGATTACATGAATAATATTTGAATAAACAGAAGTAACTAACCTCAAGTACTTACCTAATTCTTTTTTGAAACATAACTGAATCTGCTCTACATAAATAACAACCTTGAAGCATTAATTTCATTAAATGTCCTCCATTACCAATTCAACAACAACTTAATTTACGTAGACTTTAAAAAATATAAAGGATCTTTCTAATTTATAACAGGAACCTGAAAGTTATAAATTTATTCTCACTCAATTTAATGTTTTCTCTATTTTCTTCTGAAATTCAGCATAGAATTTCCAGCTTCCAGTTAAAACATCGAGAAAATATTGTGGAACTTTGAACTGGTTGAGTTTAGGAGAAATAAATGTATGACTTTGTATTGCCTTGAAGGTATCTCACTTTATGTGCAACTTTACATACCTCCAGAGGTTTTCGAAGATGGATCAACAGCTAGAACAGCAACTTTATGTCCTTTTTCTGTCAACGTTGTTCCAAATTTTTCAATAAATGTGGATTTCCCAGCACCAGGTGGGCCAGACAGTCCTGAAGAGCAAATCAGTAAATTAAGTCATCATAGGCTAGACTTGTTTCCAACCAGTTCCAAATCTTTGAACTCTCCTCCGTTTAATTCAGTAATATTGAACAAAAACATTTTATTGGAAAGGGTGTGGAATAAAATAATTCAATACAAGTTACTGTTTTGAAATAGGCAGGACTAAATCTGATCAGTTTAATTAAAAGCCCATAATATCCAAGGTATGTCATTGTCATGGTCATAGAAAGATATGGCACGGAAACAAGCTCTTCAGCTCAATGAGTCCACCATGGCCATCAACGACCGATTTTACACCAATCCTGCCCTACTCCTATTTTTACTCTCCCCACATTTTCATCAACTCTTCCCAGATTCTACCATTCACCTACACACTAGGGTCAACTTACATAGCCAATTAACCTACCAACCCACACAATGGAAGAAATTGGAGCACTCAGAGGAAACCCATGTGGTTATGGGGAGAATGTGCAAACTTCACGCAGACAGCACCGGAGGTCAGGATTGAAGCCAGACCACTGGCACTGTGAAGCAGTGGCTCTACTAGCTACACCACTGTACTGCACATTGGTTGATACATTACCCATTCTAATCTCATTTCAGTGATATCTTTCATAATCTTTCAGTTTCAATGCATAAAATACAAAATACACATGTTATGATATTGAATTTCAATCTACTGATCTACACTCAAAAACTGTCTGCAAGAGATTGATAGAATGGACTACTAGCTAATATCTTCTGAATCTTAGGTTTCCTTGGACTAACAGCACATGGAGAGATTAATCACCAGTGATTGTGAAAATTTATCAAGAGAATATTAGTGCAGGGCTTTTCCTGAATCTGATATAGAACTCTCATCTGTCTTTCATTTGATGTTCCTGCAGCAAGTTGGGTAGTCTTGTGTAGCAGTTAGCATAACACTATTACGGCACCAGCGACCCGGGTTCAATTCCAGCCACTGTCTGTAAGGAGGTTGTATGTTCTCCCTGTGTCTGTGTGGGTTTCCTCCAGGTGCTCTGGTTTCCTTCCACATTCCAAAGATGTACGGGTTAGAAAGTTGTGGGCATGCTATGTTGGCGCCAGAAGTGTGGTGACACTTGCGGGCTGCCCCCAGAACACTCTATGCAAAAGATGTATTTCACTGTGTGTTTCGATGTACATGTGATAAAGATATCTATCTATCCAGTTGAGGTTTTTAAAGTATGAAAAGCATCCCACCACAAAGGGATCAAATTTATAGAGGTAAAGAAAGATGCAGGTATGCAACTGAACTAGTAATCCAGAGGCCTCCAGCATGGGCCTTCCTTCTGTTGGCCTCACTACACCCTGCCACAACAGTGACCCTAAGGACCATCACTCTGCGAAGTCACTAACCTAAGGCTGCCACCATCAGAAATAGGAGTTTTAAAATGGATTTGAACAAGAGGTTTGTTTTTACACAGAGTGGTTTAAATCTGGAACTTGCTGCCAGAGGAGGTGATGGAATCAGATACAATCACTATGTTTAAGAGACATTTAGGCAGCCACATGAATAAGCAAGACATAGAAGGATATGGATCCAATGCAGGCAAATGGGATTAGTGTAGATGGGCAAAAAAGGTCAGCATGGATGTGGTGGGACAAAGGGCCTGTTTCTGTGCTGTACAACTCAGCTGTCCAAAGTTTTAGCCCCTTGCTAAGGGAATGCCATTCAAAGTCAAAGGTGGATGGGAGGGATGAGAAAATGCACAGGGGAGAGAAAAAAAGGACCAGAGGGAAAAGAGCGGTGGGGGGGGGAGGGCGCGGGAAATACCCAAATCAGGAAAAGGAGGATGAAGCTGAACAGCAGGGTGCAAGAAAGGGCTGGAGGGTGGGGGACTGAGGTTGGCAGGAAGAGGTTAGGCGGCAGGCCATTAGGTCGGGGAGGGTGTGAGGTAATACTAAATAAGGGGCAGGAAATTTAGGGATGGGGAGGATCAAGAATAAGAATGGCAAGGAGGGTAAGTGGGAGGACAGAGGTAAGGAAAAATGTGCCCTAGTTTTGTAGTGTGTCTGTATGTCTGTATGTGTATGTGTGATATTTTGGGGAATCATCCAGTGAGGCTATATCGGTGAAACTCAGAAATAAGAAGGGGACGGTCACTTTGATGGGACTATATTAAAGGCCGCTCAATAGTCCGCAGGAATTAGTGAGATTACAGATAGCTGTAAGAATAATTGGGTTGTAATAGCAGGCGATTTCAAATTCCCTCCTATTGACTGGGACTGCCATAGTGCAAAAGGGTTGGATGGGGCTGAATTTATTAAATGTGTCCAGGAAAGTTTTCTCAAACAATATGTAGATGGCCCTAATAAACGGGACGACACTGGACAAGCTATTGGGCAAGTGACTGAAATGTCAGTGGGGAGCACTTTGGGACCAGTGGCCATAATTTTATTAGTTTAAAATTGTTATGGAGAAAGATAAGACTGGTGCACAAGTTCATGCCCTAAATTGGGGCAGGGCAAATTTTGAAGTCATAGACAGGATTTTGCAAAGGCTATTTGGATGTAAAGGGATGTCTGTCAAATGGGAGGCTTTTAAAATTGAGATAGGGAGAGTTCAGGGACAGCATGTTGCTGTTAAGAGTGAAGGGCAAGGCTGGGAGGAGTAGGGAACCCTGGTTGACGACAGATATTGAGGCACTGATCGGGGAAAAGGAGGCGTATGACAGGTAGAGGCCACTTGAATCTAGCAAATCCCTCAAGTGTAAGAGATATAGGAGTACACTAAAGAGGAAAATCAAGAGGGCAAAAAGAGAACATGAGATAGCTCTGGCAGATAAGGTAAAGGAGAATCCCAAGTATATTAAGAGCAAAAGGAGAGCTAGGGAGAGAACAGGTCCCCTTAAGGATCAATGTGGTCATATATGTGTGGAGCCACAGAAGATTTAAGGTCTTAAATGAATATTTCTCATTTGTATTTATCAAGGAGAATGGTCATGGAAGCTAAGGAATTAAGGGAAATGAATAGTGATATCTTGGAACATATCCACATTACAAAGGAGATGCTGGCAGTCTTAAAGAAAAATCCCTGGGGCCTGACCAAGTATATTCAAGGACATTGTGGGAAGCTAGGAAAAAAAATTGCATGGTCCCTGGCAGATAATTTCATCATCTTTTAGCCACAGGTGAGGTACCAGAAGATGGGAGGGTGGCAAATATTGTGTGCAGTTCTGGTTGCCCAACTCCAGAAATGATATCATTAAGCTGCAAAGGATGCAGAGAAGATTCATGAGGATGTTACTGGAAATGGATGGCTTGAGTGAGAAGGAGAGGCTGGATAAGCTGGGACTGTTTCCCCTGGCGCATAGGAGGCTGAGGGGTGACCTTATAAAAGGTATATAAAATCATGAGGGGCGTCAATAATGTAGACTCTCACCAACTTTTACCGATGCACCATAGAAAGCATCCTATCAGGATGTATCATGGCTTGGTATGGCAACTGCTCTGCCCAAGATCGCAAGAAGCTGCAGAGAGTTGTGGACACAGCCCAGCGCATCACGGACACCGGCCTCCCCTCCTTGGATTCTCGTTGTCTTTACCTCTCGTTGTCTTGGTGAAACAGCCAGCATAATCAAAGACCCCACCCACCCGGGACATTCTCTCCTCTCTCCTCTTCCATCGGGTAGAAGATACAGGAGCCTGAGGGCATGTACCACCAGACTTAAGGACAGCTTCTATCCCACAGTGATAAGACTATTGAACAGTTCCCTTACACAATGAGACGGACTATGACCTATGACCTCACGATCTACCTTGTTGTTACCTTGCACCTTATTGCACTGCACTTTCTCTGTAGCTGTGACACTTTACTCTGTACTGTTATTGTTTTTTTTTACCTGTACTACATCAATGCACTCTGTACTAACTTGATGTAACTGCACTGTGTAATGAATTGACCTGTAAGATCGGTTTGTAAGACAAGTTTTTCACTGTACCTCGGTACAAGTGACAATAATAAACCAATACCAATACATGGTCACAGTGTTTTTCCCAGGGTAGGCGAATCTAAAACTAGAGGGCATATACTTAAGGTGAGAGGGAAAAGATTTAAAAGGGAACCGAGGGCAACTTTTTCCAAACAGAGGGTGGTCGGTATATGGAACAAGATACCAGAGAAAGCAGTAGCGGTGGGTACAATTACAACCTTTAAAATATATTTTTAAATGGACAGGGAAGGTTTAGAGGGGTATGGGCCAAATGCAGGCAAATGGGACTAGCACAGCTTGACAACTTGGGCCAAAGTGCCTGTTTCTGTGCTGTACGATTTTATGACTCTATAAGCGCTCACGGATGCCCAAGACCTTGCTCTGTCAACATTTTCATCATGAACAGACAAGTTCCACCCCTTGTTATGAAATACAGGACCTGGTATGTCAGCACCCTCACAGACAGAGACCTGGACCACCGATCCACAGATGCGGACTCAAATCTCACCATGGCAGATAGGAAATTTAAATTTAATTTATTAAATAAATCCAGAATAAAAAAGTCAGTACTCATAAACATGACCATGAAATTATAGGACTGTTATAAAAACTTCTGAGTACCATACATATTTGGGAAAGCAACCTACAAATGAATAATGTTTTTGAAATATATTTAACTGAATGGGCTTCTTTACCAGAGTTGTCCCAACACCACTAAAGTTGTAATTTCTTCACACAGTTTCATCCATTCTTTGGGTTAACTACCGAAACATTCTTCAGGACAATTATGGATAGGCAACAAATGCTGGTTTTGCCACCATTGACTAACATACACAAATGATTAAAAGAACCAATAAATCAATGTGAAAACCTCCACTCAAGGATTCTGCAGAGAAGAGAATCCCTCACTCTAGAATTTCACAGGCCAAGCACATGACTATCCTTAAGACAGTGCAAGTGCACAAAGCACCAGCCCAAGTGAGACAGGGATTGATTCAGATCAGAGGTTTCCAAATTTGGATGTTGAGATCCCCTCATGGCCAGACCTGCCATTTTGATATTAAGACTCTTCTTACGATGCAAGGATCCAGCCATCCAAATAGGCTCTTTAAACAACAGGACCATAACACCTTCTACAATAACATCCAAAGATTTAAAGGAATGGCAAAATACTCGTTTAAATTTTGAGAAGTACATGATAGAAAATCTACACAGATTGACAGATTACCATCTCCATAAACCTTAGTCTTCACTATCAATGGGTAATCCATGAACATCAAGTGAGTTCTGGACAGGCTCCACTTGTTGGCTTCTGCAAAGTTGGGATAAATGCAGGAAATACTCAGCAGGTTGGGCAGCATATTTGAAGTCAGAAATAAAGTTAACATTTTAGGTCAACGACCTTTCATCAAATTGTAAAAAGTTAGAACAGAGCCTTCAAGATACCTTGAAACAGGTTGAGAAAGAATAAAAGGAAAAGCAACCACAGTAATTCTATATGTAATTTCAAATAATGATTTTGTCTCCCATTTACACCACCTCCAGACCAATATTTTGTTTCTTTACTCGTTGTTACTTCTTTTCACCTAATACCATCAACCTTTTGCCGTTTAATCTCTCCTGTTTTCCAGCCCATCAGACTACTTTTGTTCTCTTTTCTCCTTCCACTGCGTTTTAAAAACCACCTCTTCCCAGTTTTGATGACAGAGTTTCGCTCTCCCCAGATGCTGTCAAAATATTTCTCATTTCCAACATCCACCGGATAGTGATCTTGAGAAAAATAAGTAGTCTCGTACAATAACTACGACTTCATTTGATGGCGTCGCAATTGCTGATCACCATGAACCGGTGCTTTAAAAGGCCACTCGGTACTGACCCAGTCTGAAAGCCAGCGGTCTCCTGCCATTCAACCGCTCCCGTTCCCTCTGGCAGGTCAGCACTTTCTGCAGCAGTAGCTGAGCCAGATGCTTCTTCTGCCTGTGAGTCGACTCCACCAGGGTGATGCCTTCTGCCAGGCACGACCGGTTTCCACTCAGCAGCCCGTTGCCCAAACGGTCAAGCAGCCGCCTCTCCCAGTCGGTCAGCGTCTGCGCCATCTGCTGCTGCTGCTCGGCCTTCAGGCCCGGGAAGCCGTCGGGAGCCGGGCCAAGGCCCTGGCTGGCCACGCCGCGCGCCCACGCCGGTAACCCGGTCCCGGGCGCGCGCCGGCGCGCGCTCGGGCGCGAGGCTGCCCCCGGGGCGCGCGCCCGTCCCCAACCCTGCAGTGCCGCGCGAGCCCAACCGCCCGGCAACGGCCGCAGCGCCTGTAACATCGCGGTTCGGCGGAGGCCGGGGGACGTCCCCGCCGACTCGGCTGGCGGGCGTGAGCGCCTCGTTACCCCGGCGCCAAACGGCAGTTGTCTCGACGGGCCGATGGTACCCGGCGTACAGCGCTTCACGCATGCTCCCGAGGGGTTGTCACTTGCACGCATGCGCTTAGTTGACGCTCTGCCCCTGGCCGGAGCACCCATTGTGCCTCAGAGGCTCTGGGTCTTGCTGCAGGGCGAGGGAGGGGTCCACCCAAGGCTTCAGCAGCTCCTCCATACCAAGGGTGGGTAGCTCCGATTATACTGGAGGAGTGAAAAACACTATGATGCTGGAGGAACTCAGCAGGCCAGGCTGCATCCGTGGAGAAAAGCGTGGAGGAATATTTAACAGTTTAAAAGAAACCAAGCTGTTGGAGGAACTCAGCGGGTCGAGCAGCAAATGTAGAGGCAAAGGAATAGTAGACGTTCTGGGTCGAGATCCTTCATCTGGACTCATGCAAGGTCTCGACCTGAAACGTCGACCATCCTTCTGCCTCCACAGATGCTGCTTGACCCGCTGAGTTCCTCCAGCAGTTTTGCTTTGCTTCAGATCCCAGTATCTGCAGTCTCGAGTCTCCAGGAATATTTTCCAATCCTTTTGGATAACGCCTCAAGCGAAATGAATTACTACCACGGTTACAGCTGAAAGGAAAATCTAAAATGCTGCACATATGCAGCAAACCGGGCCGCATTTGCCAAGAGTTAGTTACAGAAATTAGAAACAGAAAATACTCAGAAAAACTCGGTGGTTCAGACAGCATCCATGGCGATAGAAACAGTTAACGTTTCAAGAAGTGAGAGAGAAACGAGTTGGTCTCCGTGAGAATTGGTGGAACAAAGGGAATTTCTCGAATAGGAAATAATGTGACAGTTAAACTCCGTCGTCCAGCAGACCAGACTATACAAATAAAAGCGGGGGGGGGGGGGGGGGGAGAGAGGCAACTGGCCACTCCTAATATAAACAGAAAGAGCGAGCGAATTCTAAAGTCTGACACATTAATATTAAAGCCTGCGAACCGTTACATGCCCAGACAAAAAACGATAGTAGGAGAGGGGTGGTTAATTAAGGGATCGGGCAACCAAAAGCTCGGGGTCATTCCTGTGGCTGAACACGAGTGCTCCGCAAATCGATCATCCAATCTATATTTGGTTTCTCCAATGCAGAGGAAGCCACATTGTGAACAATTAATTTACACTAGATTGGAAGTATATTTGAATCGCTGCCTTGTCTGGAAAGACTGTTTAGGGCCCTGAATAGTGGGAAGGAACGAGGTGAAAGGAGAGGTGGTTACACCTGCCGCATTTGCATGGGAAAGTACCATACAACAGGGAAATAATAAACAGCGACACAAGTGCAGATCAAGGAGGTGCAAACTGGGCAATCCCTATAGAATGCTGAAAGGGGAGGGAAAAATATGTCTGGTGGTGGAAATAAAGTTTCAGGCTGCTAGAAAGAGTTGAGATAAACAAGTTTTAAAACAGAAACTTAACTGGACAAAGGTGGTCAATTAGCTCATTTACAGTTAGTGAAATTTTACAGTGCATAAACAGGTCATTTTAACAGTCAGGGACCAACATAATTCTATGCAAACTGACAAGATGAGCAAATACAATCTGATAGCTTTACTCACGACTAGATAGCCATCGCATATCCCTAGCATATGCTACTATTTTTTTATCCTCAAAGTTTGCTGAACACATAAGAGCATAGAGGATTGTGAGCAATATATCGTATGATCAGGAAAAAAAAGCACGCGTGAACACAACTCAGCTCATCACCGAAACCAGCCTCCCCTCCATGGACTCTGTCTATACTTCTCGCTGCCTCGGTAAAGCAGCCAGCATAATAAAAGACCCCACCCATCTGGGACATTCTCTCCCTCCCCATTGGGCAGAGATACAAAAGCCTGAAAACATGTACCACCAGGCTCAAGGACAGCTTCTATCCCACTGTTATAAGACTATTACTGTTACTGTCTACCTGCACTGCACTTTCTCTGTAGCTTTGACACTTTACTCTGTATTATTTTACCTTGTACTACCCCAATGCACGGTGTAATGAAACGATCTGTATGAACTGTATGCAAGACAAGTTTTTCCACTGTACCTCAGTACAAGTGACAATAATAAACCAATTCCAATCAGCAACTAATGGGGGTACAACAGGGATCACTGTATTAATAATTTTAAATGAAGGAGCAGGTGTACCACAAGACAAATCTATGATACAAAGATAGGTGGGTTAACAATTTGTAGGACACAAGGAACACACAAAGGGATGTTGTTGGCTTAAGTGAGTGAAAGAAACGAAAAAGCAAATGTTTAAAAGTGAAAGCACAAAATGGTGTGGTCCCAAGAAATCATGGAGTCCTAAGGCACAAAACACAAGTTAGCATGCAGGTGTTGCACATAACCAAAAAGGCTAATGGAAAGTTGGCCACATTGAGAGGGTAGAGTATAAAAGTAGGGAAGATTTTACGCATCTGGAGTACTGCACACCATTTCAGCCTCCACATTTAAGAATGGTCCTATTTGCATTGGAGGCAGTATGGAGAACATTCACGAGGCTAATTCCTGGGATGAAGAGACTGGCAATATGAAGAAAGATTGAGCACATTGGGCCCATACTTTTCATTCTTCTAAACCCCAAAGAGTAATTTATTGAAACTAAAAATTTCTGAGGGGAATTGACAAGGGTGGCTGCTTAATGGTCGTTTCCTCTGGCAGATGTGGTAAGAACAAGAGGACATCCATTTAAGATGGAGATGAAGATTAATTTCTTTTCAGAGGATTGCAACTTTGGAATTGTCCATCCCAATGGGTAGTGGAAATGGAATCATTGAATGTATCGAATGTGGAGACTGACAGATCTTTGAACTACAAGGGATAGAGGGTGGGGAAAACCTATGCTAATTGACACAAACCTTTCAAGTTCATACCATTCTGATAACCCTTAGTTTTCAGTATCCTTTGTGAAGACTGCATCCTGACTTCACTCCTAAATGACCATGTTAAAACAACGTGATTAATTCTTGCTGTATTTTACATTAATTCTATTTAGCCTTACAATATTGAATTGCAGTGTAAAACATTATTTAAAAGGGTAAGATGACATATGGTTCAGCAATTTATTTAAAAGTTTATGTAAAGAATACGTGATATACAGTAATGATTTTGTTTTGAGCAATCCTCATGGAACCAGCATTTTCATGCATCCAGTACCTCCTATTCCACATGGATGCTGGATGGCTGAGTATATAGTACTACAATTACATATTTAAACATTATAAACAACCAAAATATTTAAATGGGCAGAAGTTCACTTGTACAGCTCAACAAGTATAATAATGTCTATGAATTGCCCATTATTACACATAAGCCATTCCAACATCCATTGCTTCAATAATAATCCCCAATCCCTTCCCATTATATAGTTCCCTTAGTTGTAAACTCACCTCAAATTATGGTTAACTGGGTGAATCCTAACACTGTGTAACTGCAGGGTTAGAACATGTTAAACACATAGGCAACAAATTATAGAACAGTCACCCATCTAAACTGCAGCTTCAATCTAATTTGTGCTTTAAGGTGCCAAAAGTACCTAGCAACACTGTGTGTTAAACCACAGGTCACCATACATATATTTTCACACAAAATTTGAGGGGGGGGGGGAAAAAGGGTTATTTTAAACAAAAACTTCTGCCTAGACTTACCATTTTCGGTCAGAAGTGTTCAATACTCTTTTGTTTTTCTAAACTCTTTATTGTCATTAAAATCTTTACCTCTTCCAGACAAACCTAGGAACACTTGGCTATTCACAATCCAAGTTCACCATTCGCCATTATGTGAATGCTATCCAGTGGCAATGAACTCTACATGTTCAGGTTTACTTTTTTTTATATATAAACAGCGTAGATTATGAGTTTCTATCTGTAGCTCTATGGCAAACAGCCTCTGTTCAAGATCTCACCTGAAAAACAGCTCTTCCAACAGTGCAGCATTCCTCATTAGAACACAGGAGAGGGTTCTGCTAAGATAGCAAGTTTTAACATCAAATGTCAACATGTTGACTCAAAAGGTGGCAGAGAAAGTGATGTTGTATGAATACTCAATGTATATTGGTTTAAAAAAAATGCAACACAAAGGGAAGATTATCTGACCCACAGGCTATAATAACTACTAGTATTTCTTTTCTGGTTGGAAAGTGACTAGACTGGCAGAATCCCTGTGATCGCCAAACCATCCACCTTGCACTTGCATGCAAATCAGTTTCCTTGGCATGCCACTTCTCTTATGGCCTCCTTCCAGACACCTCCAAGATTCTTCAGCACAATTAGATCACTGAGCAGTGAGAAACCTCTGACCTGAGTTTCGCTCCCATCACATGGGAGGATCAAGCATTATATGTCATCAGCAGTTCTGGGAGCTGGTTATATAAAGGAGTAAGCCATATCACAACTATAGACCCTGATGCAGTCCATTGATATTCTGGGGGTAAATGAATTGGTATTGTACTGGTTTGTTTCTCACAGCTCAATAATACATAACTCTTGTTATCAAAACAGATCGATTCTTTGAAGTTTTAAGTTGGCAAAAGACACCCTTGATCCATTTGAAACCTTCTGGTCTTTCAGAAGGAAATACCGAGAAGAAACTACAGTAAAACTCCAAGTGAGGGGAAGGTAGGTAGGTGAGGTAGCACCACCCAGCTTCTCGCATCATTTCCACTTCCCCCACTCACCTAGATTCATCTATCACCTACCAGCTCATGCTCCTCCCCCTCTTACAACCCTTTTATTCTGGCTTCTGCCCTCTTTCTTTCTGGTCCTGATGAAGGGTCTCAGCCCAAAATGTCAACTGTTCATTTCCCTCCATAGGTGCTGCCTGACCCGCTGAGTTCCTCCAGCATTTTGTGTGTTTCTGGCTGTAATTGTGCTGAGAGAAACAAGAATTAACATTACAGCTTGACAAATCTTTGAGAACTGGCCAGTTCTGTTACAAAGTGGAAAGACTGGTTGTCCAAAGTTGTTGGATAAAATATCAAGTTCTGAGAGTTATAACTTGCCCAGTCAGAAGACAAAATGCTGTTCTCAAACTAGCATTGGACTTTACTGGAAGTGCAAGAGACAAAAGACATAATTCAAAGTAGGGTGGAAACACTGGTAATTGGAGGGCTGTCGAAGCTTACAGGGGGATATTGATAGGATGCAGGGCTGGGCTGACAAGTGGCAGATGGAGTTCAATCCAGAGAAGTGTGAGGTGGTACACTTTGGAAGGACAAACTCCAAGGCAGAATACAAGGTAAATGGCAGGATTCTGGGCAGTGTAGAGGAGCAGAGGGATCTGGGGGTTCAGATCCACAGATCACTGAAAGTTGCCACGCAGGTGGATAGGGTAGTTAAGAAAGCTTATGGGATGTTAGCTTTCATAAGTCGTAGGATCAAGTTTAAGAGCCGCGAGGTAATGATGCAGCTTTACAAAACTGTTTAGACCACACTTAGAGTACTGTGTCCAGTTCTGGTCACCTCATTATAGGAAGGATGTGGAGGCATTGGAAAGGGTGCAGAGGAGATTTACCAGGATGCTGCCTGGATTAGGGAGTATGGATTATGACGAGAGACTAAGGGAGCTAGGGCTTTACTCACTGGAGAGGAGGAAGATGAGGGGAGACGTGATAGACGTATAGAAAATATTAAGAGGAATAGATAGAGTGGACAGCCAGCACCTCTTTCCCAGGGCACCAATGCTCAATACAAGGGGGCATGGCTTTAAGGTAATGGGTGGGTTCAGAGGGAGGTTTTTCACCCAGAGAGTGGTTGGTGCATGGAATGCACTGCCGGGGGTGGTGGTGGAGGCTGATACGTTGGGCAAGTTCAAGAGATTGTTAGATAAGCATATGGAGGAATTTAAGAGGGATATATGGGAGGAAGGGGTTAGATAGTCTTAGGTGTGGTTTGAAGGTCAGCACAACATGGTGGGCCAAAGGGCCTATATTGTGCTGTATTGTTCTATTCTATGGTTCTATTGGAAGCTCAGTGTCAGCCTTCTATACTGAACAAAGGTATCCTAGAAAGCAGTGACCAGAGCTGCATTTTTGTTTCTCTAAATAGGAAACCACAGTACAAGTTAACTACTGCTTGAAGCAGTATATGGATCCCTAGGTGGTGGGCAAAGGTAAAAGGGCAGGTACTGTGAGAAGGGGAGTAGGTATTGGTGGATTTGGAAGAATAAACCAGGGAGGTGTAGTGGGAAGTCCTTTTAGAATGCTGAAAGAGGGGAGTGTGTGACTAGTAGTGACATCACATTGAAGGTGGTAGAAACAGGATAATTTGCTGAATGCAGAATTTGGTGGCATGGAAGGAGGGAACAAGGGAAACCTAATTCTTGTCCTGGGTGAGGAGGGAATGAGAGCAATAGGGAGGAAGATATCCCAGACATGGATCAGAACCTTGTGAATTGTGATGAAGTGGAAACCACAATTAAAGAAAATGAAAAACGTTAGAAGCATTATTATGCATTTTTTTCCTCTCTTCCCTTTTCCATTCATCTCATCTCCTCCAGGTTATGATTAACAAACTTTCTGCACCTCTTAGCTGGCACCACCACATCTCATTCAGTCCCTTTGGTCACCACCGCACCTTAGAAATTCCTTTTGTTCTTCCCACCCCCCTCACTTCTCCGCAACGTAAAAAAACTCCCAGTTATGTTGAAAGTTTATCACTCTGAAATGCCAACTGTTTCTTTCTTCACAAACACTGTTCAACCTGAGTTTCCATCAATTTTCGTTTTTATACAAGATGCCATGGTCTGTGGTGTGCCTTACAGAAACATCTAACTAGGAATGTATCGATTGTAAATATTCAATATATTCCTGATTGTTGGAAAATCATATATATACACATTGTAATGAAATATTTAATTTTGTAAAAAATCTAGAGGCAAAGAGGTGCATTATATTGCCAGCTGCATTAAATACCTCACTTCTGTGTATGTGGAAAATTTGGGCTCAGGACTTTCTAATTCTAGAATAGAAAAACCATATAAAAGAGAGAAACTGAATGTGTTGAAGACAAAAGGCAAATATAAACACACAAATGAAAGCTTAAACTTTAATTGTTGTCTTTAAACAGCACGGGAGATAAATTAATGTCACTATAATATTAGTTACTTCTTGAAGCCAAATGTTACATTGAAGAAATGGTCGAGTAGTTCACGGAATTTTTTTTATTGAAACATTTCATGCAATTTGATCACAGCACAACACAGTACTCAAGAATATCCCAAATTTTCTTGAGTGAAAAGCATGTTTATTTTGTACATGTCACTTCTGTAAAACACTTCTTTGCTGTCTTCCTCAAGTCTTTTGATTTCTGGGGACTTCAATTTACATACTGGCCCATTGTGGGATGGAGACAAGAGAAACAACAAGCAGAAAGTCGATCATACAACATGCTTACAAAAATGTTGAACATGATCGAAACAGTTATCCTGCAATATAATAGTACGAAAAGTAGAATCCTTTCATGGATGTCATTTGAGGGAATTTTGGTGAACTGGATCAGCTAAACTAGTTACCATTTATATGTAAAATAGCTGAAGTGAAGATAGAATAAATCCAAAAATAATGCAAGACTTGCCCTTTTACCATTAGAACCTTGATATACCACTGACTATGACGGAACTCTTAAGTTCTCAATTGGTCTCCAACCAGTTTCTTTGTTGTTCTAAATCAAAAGGCTACAACACCTGAGCAAAATAATTAATATATGACATTTTGTCAGTAGGAGGGTGAATGGTAAGGGCTCAAACGATGGAAGAATCCTAATATATGGATGATAGCACAACCATGCTCCAGCCAACAGCCACTCATTGAGCACTGCAGGGCAGACATGACAAACTCAGCCACTGAGTCTTGGCTCTCAGCTGGATGAAGATTGCAGCATTGTAGAGCACACATCTTACTGTTAAGCACCATGGGCAGGACATTAAGCTATTTTGTGTGGACAATCTACTGGTACCATTAGTTTCTACACTTTCATTTTCACTGACATTCATTAACCCTTCACCAAAAGACTGCATGTTTCCTAATGGTACCAACAGGCCTCAGCAGAAGCCAGTAGCCAACAGTATCCAAACAAACAGCCTATGCTTGATGATCACAAGGCAAAAGGGACACGAGGTCTACTTATTTAATGAAGTCCCACCTGGTTCAACCAGAGTCGCCCCTATAAAAGTTAGGGTAAAAGGCTCATATCTCATGAACTTTGGCTGGCTTCCCATAATGGTATGAAAATCTGAGCTCACAGAACAATCTCATGAGAGCACCACATGGGCATCGCTGCCTAGACTAGACTTTTTGAAAGCATTATGTTTAGAGAAGAACACTCTTTGTACTGATTTGGTTACAAGGAAGCCCCAAAACACTAATCTACACAGGGGTGTAAGACTCAGGAAAGCAAACTTGATCACAAACTACACAGCAACCTGTCTCGATACCCAATAACATTGAGGAGACCACTGTACTATAACAATGTTCCGGCAACCACAAGACCCTGTGCCCCAACTCTACTCGTTCCCAAAAAAATGAAGACAGTTATATAGTCTGCTGAATGACACTCTAAGTATATCCAGCAATGACAAAATCCTGCAGTTGATGGACATCAAAACACATGCAGAGATAACTGCATCACCTGAAACCACACGGGGAATGTAGATGTGGATCTCCAAACAAAACTAGAGAATTCCTCCTAACAATCTGCAGAATTTGTGTCATTATCTTGTCCAAAATGTTGGAAAATGGTTGTTTTTTTCTGGCATGGGTGAAGAACCCTACACATGGAAGCTACAAGACATCATCATTGCAGAGTTTTCATCTATCTTTTAGAATGTTTTCATTCTTTTGCAGCACATATTATCAGAAGTAAATCACTAAATATTACGGCAATAGCCAATTTCAACCATTACAACATTTGCACTGCAAAGTTATGTGGTTTATTGGAGATGTTTTGAGCATGTAATCATGATGAAATTTCAACAAATTAGTATGTTCCTATTATGAACCATATTTGCATGCACCAATGAACATTCAGTACAAAATCATTCCTCAAATATGCTTTTGTTTTAAAAAAGAAATCACGGACTATGGCCTCTCGTCTCTCCTATGTCTCGTTAGATTATTTTGCACAGGTCTGGGAATAGGGTGACAATCTATAACCTTGCCTAGGAAAACCCAAAATTTCCCCTGCATCACCCCCTCAATCCCACCCAGCACGCACACAAAAAGTAAATAGTAATCTAAAGATAGTTAGATTAAATATTTAAACAAATAAACCAAAATAATTGCAAATCTGGGTTAGTTGGATAAAACTGTCCTTAATGTCTTCAAAGATAGAATTTTAGAGAGATGTTACCATATAGAATTTGTTGTGGTGCAATTCTCAAATTTGTTACAAAAAGTCAAACGAAACATGTACTTTAAAAATCATGACAAAAAATTTACATGGTTTCTAATGAAGGACTTGCAATCCTCAAAATAAATGTTGCTTCCCAATTCCACAGCACAACAGCAAAAGTCTGTGTAAAAGTGCATATACAAGAACTGAAAGGAATTGAGCATTATTTATAAAACAAGCTGATTTACTACTTGGAAAACTAACAATGTATTGCAAACATCCAGCCAACTTTAACCAATAAAACTGGAAGAAAATGTACAAGACTATCTTTATCATTGTATAAATATCTAACCTGTTGGTATCCACTAATCAGCTACTCAGAGGATTGATAGAAATATCTCAATGCTTCTCTTTAAAGAGAAATTAGCACATAAAAGGTGACAAAGCCAGAACGATGTATACACTACAAATCTTGCTTACCAAAATTGTGTTTTTAAAAATATTTAATTAACAACCTCAAAACTAATGCTTAGCTACTAGTAAGTGAACAGTAGCTTCATAGACTTAAGTACACATTATAGGTAATGGTTAAAAATACTGAATTCACCAAACAGCACAGGGGTCACATTGCCCACTTACCTACTTCCTTCTATTGTCAAATTGAAAGTCCCAACCCAATTGAAATGAGGACAAATGTAACTACTCTAACTCTCATCATACTTGTGCATCCATACACATCTTGGAAATCCACTGAGAATGAAGCTATTACTTGACACTACTCTGGTTTAATTATAAAAAAAAAGTTAATGTCAGCACTTGTTAAGACCGAGCTGCACACAAGGCTCATTTTGTCCACTTCCACATTTGTACTTTAGATGTAAAGTGACCTAATGTATAGAGGATTTGCAAGTCATCCATGCAATATACCTTCAACTTCAACATACCAACTGTGCAGCAATTGTGCTACAATGGAAAAAAGACTTTGCATCTATTTTTTGTCCACAAACTAGTATTTAAAAACATCAGTTAACATTCAAGTGAATTATCTATGCTTGGTCACCTTTCATCATTTTAGCATTCTAAAATCATAACCTAGATAAGTTCTTCAGATTAGGCAGAAGTGGAATACTACAGTGTAAACTGAACACTTTCACAAGAACAGCAGTATACTAAAAAGACTGATCATCTTTCTCCAACAATTGGTCACAAAAGGTCAAGTAACTTCCAGATTCCCATTCATTACAGTCCAGAATGTACCCATTTTATAAGTCCTTCAAGTGATTACAAACTCCAGAAAATCAACACTCAAGGATTTATGAGCACTATGAAGCAGCACAACAAGCACTGTTACGACACAGAGGAGATAGGATTATGTGGGGAACCCATCTGGGTGAGAACTTTATCCAGCCATTGCAGAGGGCCATGCAAATGAATCTCTATCCAGCAAGGGGTACTTGTTACATCCTGTCGATGATACTCAGCTCCCCAACCCTAAAAATGCAACAAAAACACGAATTATTTGACAATTTTTAAAATATTCAAATACACAGGAAATATATTTTCTCCAAGAAAGCAACAAATTATTAGGTTAAGTGTGTAGTTAAATTCATTATCAATCTGTGCTAATACAGAGTCACACATCACAAAAAGAGGCCTGTTGGCCCACCATGTCTGCCCTAACTATGAAGCACCCACCTACACTAATCCTGCAACAACCCATTTTTCTCCTTACATCTCCATCAACTTCCTTCTCTCTCAATTTTCCTGCTACCCACCTACACTCGGGGCAATTTCCAGTAGCCAATAAACTTTCCAACCAGCACACCCTGACATGCATGAGGACACTAGAGTACTCGGTGATATGTGGTCACATGGAGAACATGCAAATTCCACATAGTACCCAAGGTCAGGTTCAAACCTAGAAGTCAAAAGCTGCATGGCAGCAGCACTAACTGCCGCTCACCCAACTTAACCCAATTTTAGAAAAGGTGTCTCGTGCACCATTACTATAAAGATCTGCATGTCTTTTTGGCCAGACACAACCACTCAGTATGTAGACCCTGGAGTACGTACTTATCTTGATGTCATTTTAACAAGCTAAATTTATCAAGCACAGGTTTGAGAACGCTCCAAAAAAATGTTGATTCAGAAAGGCATGCAGGATGCTTTCTTTTATTAACCAAGATATAGAATATAAGAGCAATGTAGCTATGCTAGAACTGTACACATTTTAGTTGGACCACAATGTAATAACTGCATCCAGTTCTACATTGCAAAAGATAGAAAGGATGTTTATGTAGCTATTGTCAGGACTAGGAAATTCTAGCAATGTGAAAAAAAAATTGGATAAGCTTGGTTTCTTTTCTTTATAGCATAGAATGCTGAAGAATTATTACATCTGAAATGCTCCATGGTTTACTTTTGTTCAATATGTTAATATTTTATTGAAGTGTCTTAAGGTTAAAGGTATTGTTAATATTGATCTCTGAGATTACGACCCACATAATTTAAAACTACCGATGAGCAAAGACAAAAGTCATGAAACTTTTGGAATGCTTTGAACATCTTCGTTCACAATGAGTATCATGACTTCCCCGCCCCCCACACAGTAGTTAATTCACCATGACAGTAATTAGTCAAAATTTACAAAATAGAGAGACCCAGAAAGTTCATCAGCTACCATTTTAATTTCTCCTTAATGTCATAATTCCTGCACCACATATCAAATTTCATGATGGAAAATTTCTGCCCCAGATTACTTTTTTTTTTTACGGAGAAGGGTTCACAAACTGCACTTGCTGTATGTACTACTAACTATGCTATACTTAACTGGTTAAGAGCTACAAGGCTGACCTTGCAGGCATAAAGTCCCAGCAGATACAGGGCCTAATCCTGCTGAAAACGCCAAGTCACAAACTTTGCAACTGTCAAAGCCATTAAGCTTTTGGAATGCTTCTGAACATCTCCATCGTGATTTGGCCAATACAGAATGTAGTCAATTAAAAACTGTCACAAGAGAAACAGATGACTGGACTGAACAAGACTTATTAACTCAAAAGTTTGCTAAGAAAATTTCAGAATTCTTAAAATCAGAGGTCCAGAGAGTAGCCAATGTTGTTCCTATGTTCAAGAAGGGAAATAGGGATAGTCCAGGAAATTTTAGGCCAGTGAGCCTCACATCAGTGGTAGGGAAGATACTGGAGAGGATTTAAGTGCATTTGGCCTGATTAAGCGCAGTCAACATGGCTTTGAGAAGAGCAGGTTGTGTCTTACCAACTTGATTGAGTTTTTTTTTGAGGAGGTGACAAAGGTGACTGATGAGGGTAGGGCAGTGGATGTTGTCTACATGGATTTTGGTAAGGCATTTGACAAGTTCCCTCACGGTAGGCTGATCCAGAAGGTTAAGATGCATGGGATCCACAGTGACTTGGTAGTTTGGATTTAGAATTGGCTTGCCCATAGAGGACAGAAGGTAGTGGTGGAAGGGTGTTATTCTGGCTGGAGGTCCATGACCAGTGGTTTTCCACAGGGATTGGTGCTGGGGCCTCTGTTGTTTGTGATATATATAAATTATTTGGATGAAAATGTAGATGGATGGGTAAGTTTGCAGATGACACAAAGATTGGTGGAGTTGTGGACCATATAAAGGGCTGTTAAAAGGACACAGCAGAATATAGATCAGTTACAGATATGGGCAGAGAAGTGACAAAGTAGTTTAATCCGAGTAAGTGTGAGGTGTTACACTTTGGGAAGTCTAATGCAAGGGGAAAGTATACAGTAAATGGTAGGACCTTTAACAGCACTGACTTAGAGGGATCTTGGGGGGGGGGTCCAAGTCCACACCTCACTGAAAGTGACCACACAAGTAGATAGCATGGTAAAGGTGGCACATGGCACGCTTGCCTTCACTGGTTGGGGCATTGAGTATAGGAGTCAGGAAATCATGTTGCAGCTATATAAAACTTTGGTTAGGCCGCACTTGGAAGACTGTATGCAATTCTGGTCTCCCCATTACAGGAAGGATGTGGAGGCTTTGGAAAAGGTGCAGAAGAGGTTTACCAGGATGCTGCCTGGATTAGAGGATATGAGCCATAAGGAGAGGTTGGACAAACTTGAGTTGTTTTTTCTGGAGTGTTGGAGGCTGAGGGGTGACTGGATAGAAGTTTACAAGAACAGGCAAAGACAGGATAGACAGTCAGAGTCTTTTTCCCCCAGGGTAGAAATATCAAGTACTAGAGGACATGCATTTAAGGTGAGAGGGGGAAAGTTTGATAGAGATGTGCAGGGGAATTTTTTTTTTAAAATACAGAGTGTTGGGTACCTGGAACAGTCTGCCGGGGGGAGTGGTGGAAGCAGATACAATAGTGGCGGTTAAGAAGTTGTTAAATAGACACATGAATACAGAATCAGAGCAATACAGCATGGATACAGGCCCTTCAGTCCAACCAGTCTGTGCCAGCCACGTTGTCCATCTGGCTGTCCCAATGTCCTCTGTTTGGCCCAGATCCCTTCAAGCCCTACCCCTCCATGGACCTATCCAAGTGCTTCTTAAATGATACTATTGTACCCACCTCAACCACTTCCTCTGGCAACTCATTCCATATACTTACCACCCTCTGAGAGAAGAAGTTGCCCCTCAGGTTCCTTTTAAATCTTCCCTCTCTCACCCTAAACCATGCCCCCTAAGTTTTGGACTTAGGGAAAAGACTATTACCATCCACCTTATCTATGCCTCTCATAATTTTAAACATTTCTGTAAGGTTGTCCCTTATTCTCCTCTGTTCCAAGAAATAAAAACCTAGCCTGGCCAACCTCTCCCTATAACTCAGGCCTTCTAGTCCTGGCAACGTCCTTGAATGTGCAGGAAAAGGAGGGATATGGATCATATAAAGGCAGAACGAATTTAGTTTAATTCAGTATCATGTGTAGTGCAGACATTGTAGGCCAAAGGACCAGTTCTTGCACTGTATTGTTCTATGTTCCATCTTCTGATACTAAAAACGAAAGAAATGACTAACACATTAGGCACAGATAGCCAATATGATGATACAGGAGTGCAAAGGTGAATACTAGTTACAAAACATCAGTTTCTCCTGCAAGTAAAACAATGCATCAGATACTAATACTTCAGTTTACCCCAATGTTGCTTTGGGGGAAAAAAAAGTGCTTTACAGAAGGCCAAGGACACTTAACCAAGATGTTGGAGGAAGGTGGGAAGAGAAGGAAGAGATCTCCGAGAAACAAGAATGAATCTTGCCTTATATGAGAAATATGTGTTGAATGATAAATTATCAAAGTGCTAAAAAGATTTCTAACAACTGATTTAATGTAAGGAATAACCAAATGATCAATCTTGTATATGCAGGCTTCTGCAGTCTTAGCAAGATTACACATTATTATGGGTACAAAACTAATATTTTCAGTATCGAATTTTGGGTCATCATTAGTTTTAAATTATGGGTGTCATAATTACGATGGGCTGAGGGTTAATAACATCTTCAACCCTAAGAAACAATGTAAAAAAAATCAGCATGTGAACAAAAGTAAATCATGGAGCATTTAAGATGTAATAACCAGCAACTTTGAAACTGTCAATGCAAGTAAGTAATTGTTATCAGAGTTTGCCTATGTGATTTTTTTTTGTAAATGGTAAGGATTCCACATTGAAATTTGAAGTTTCAGTAAATTAGTTTGAAGTCATTCTTGCTAATGGAAACTCATGATTAAAGAAGATAAGCCATTTTGAATAAGGCTAGATAAGCCACAAGATAAGGCTGGATTTGGAATTGTTGAGAAGGTTGTGTAGAAATGATGAATCTTGTGAACAGTTTTTAAAAACTCAGTGGCCTTTTAGCCCACTTCAGAGGGCCTTAAGAGTCAATGCTTTCTTTTTTTATTAAAAAAGCAGTATCTTTAAAAGGGACAAAATTAACATTACAAATCAAAAAAAAAGGAACGGCAAACACATTATTTCAAGTCAAGGACAGTACAGGAAAAGCAAAATACTGAAAATTAAAGTTATCAAAAACTAAAACCCCAAAAGTTGGTCTCCATCGGGGTTATGAAGAAAATTGCATATCTTTTGTCTACTGTCTTCCAAAATGCTCTCAATTCAAGGATTTTCCCCTGAATGGAAAATTGTAACTATAACTCCATTATTTAAAATGGGGGAGGGGGAAGGAAGAGAGGATTTGTTTAACTATAGAGCCGTTACTATATCAGTTGTGGGGAAATTCACAGAATCAATGACTGAGTATTGTAGGACAGAGGGGCCTTGTAGTTTAGGTACATGGTTCCCTGAAAGTGGAGTCACAGGTAGACAGGGTGGTGAAGGTGGCTAGAGAAACAAATGACCACAGATGCTGGAACCTAGATGAAAAACACGATGATGCTGGAGGAACTCAGCAGGCCAGGCAGCATCCGTGGAGAAAAGCAGGCAGTCAACATTTCGGGTCAGGACCTTTCGTGCATCATCGTGTTTTTCATCTTGGTGAAGAAGGCTTTTGGCATGTCAGGGCATTGAGTATAAAGGTTGGGAGGTTGTGGTGTGGTTGTACAAGACGCTGGTGAGGCCACGCTTGGAATATTGTATTCAGTTTTGGTCACCCTGCTATAGGAAAGATTTTATTAAACTGGAAAGAGTGCAGAAAAGATTTACAAGGATGTTGCCAGGACTTGAGGGACTGAGTTACAGGGAGAGGTTGGATACTAGGACTTTATTCCTTAGAGCATAGAAGACAGAGAGGTGATCTCACAGAGGAGTATAAAATCATGAGGGGCATAGATAGGGTGAATGCACTCAGTCTTTTTCCCAGGGTTGGGGAATCAAGAACTAGATGGCATAGGTTTAAGTTGAGAGGGGAAAGATTTAGTAGAAACTTGAGGGGGAACTTCTTTTTATTTATATACACATGGGGTGGTACATATACGGAATGAGCTGCCAGAGGAAGTAGTTGAGGCAGGTACAATAACAACTTTTAACAGACAGTTGGACAGGTACATGTCCAAATGTCTGTTAAAAGGATAGGAAAGATTTACAAGATTATGGCAAATGGGACTAGCTTGGATGGGCATCTTGGTTGGAATGGACCAATGAGGCCAAAGGGCCTGTTTCCATGCTGTATAACTCTATGATAGAGTGCTTGATGGCTGAGAAACCAGAGTCAACAGGAGTGCCAATACAGGTTCGTAAAGAGCAAATTATCTCTAATAAATCTAAATGAATCCAAGTTAATTTTCTGATCTGGCTGTGGTAGATGACTGAATGATATCTATACATTTTGTTTTATATGGATTTACAGAAGACATTCAAAAGACGGAAATGAATTGCATTCACTGCTGGTTTAAATTAAAGTTTAAAGGCAAATTTTTGAGATAGAGGATTGGTTAGGCAGCAGAAACAGACAGAAAGCTGATATATACATGAATCAGAAGGAATGGACTAGTAGTATCCAATAAAGATATATATTAGATTATTACTATTACTTATTTTAATTATTAATGTATTAGATATCATAACAAAGCCCTTTGTGTGTGTCCAGGTTTGCTAAATGACACAGTATAGATAAGAATTTAGCATTACAAAGAGATATTGACATATAAATGAGCAAGGAAAAATTTAGCAGATTACCGTTAATATTTTGGACTGAAAAGATAGATCTGTTATTTAAATAATGAAAAGCTAGAAATAGTATGAATCCAGAGGTTTGAGGATCCCTGTAGAAAGGTCACTAAAATGGAAAAATGGCACAATCTTTTTTAGAAAACTAATTAACTGCTAGCTTTTACAAGGTTTGCTACAGTTATACAAAGCTCTGAGATGATGCAAACTCAGAAGGGATACGTGTCCTTGAAAGGAGTGCACTACAGATTCATTAGAAGGTTACTACAGATAGACTGCAGATTCATTAGGTTACAACTGCATTCAATTTACTACAATATGTATTGCTAAGGGTAATTTGATTGAAGCTATTGATAGAATGCAAAGATTTTTTTCTTCTTGCTAGGAGTATAGAACAAAGGGATCTAAACTTAAAACCAGAGCCAGGTTATTCAAGAGAGAAGATAGGTAAGATTCTTACAAATCAGAAATAGGAAAAATATGGAATGCTGCCATAAAAGCAGTGGAACATAATTTATTTTAAATAATGATCACATCATTTTGATAGGCTAGGATACAGAGGTGTGGAACCAAGCCAGGTGGATGGAATTTCAGCATCTAGTGAATGGTGGAACAGGTTTAAGGGACCAAGTGTCTTACTAATGCTGAAATGGCTGAATGTCATAACTTTGTAAACCCAATCATAGAATTTCAAAGTATATTCAGTCTGGAGCATGACAAAATTTGATTAGATGAGACTTCACTTCAACATCACAAACTAACCACCACACTGCAAATATGCCAGTGTGAACACAAGCCTCCTCCCATTCTATTTATTTCATCTTTCTCTGCTGTACACTTAGCTAGTTTCCTTTACTGATAAAACTAGCAATGTATGTTCCTTCTATATTGGACAATTTTATTACCTTTACAAAACTCATTCGTATGGTGCACATCTTGGTTAGTTCATAAACCGCTTCAAAGCCATGGTTTACTGACTGGGCCAAAAGCTGGGCAAACTCCTGATTGTTGAAGATCTTCAAACTGCATCCACTGGGGATCTTGCAGACAGTTGTTGGATGGAAGCCATGATGATAATTGCAGTTTCGACTTTGTACAAAAATACTACTGTCGCTTAAGCATTCAGCGTACACTTCTCCACCAACATAATAGAGATGAACACCTGCAAGCCAATAGACACAAGTTTGCTTTCCATAATATATTGCCAATTGTGTCTGATAAAAAAAGTAATTTCACTGATTGCAAATGCTTTGAAATGTCTTCAATAAAGTTTACTGTACATTCAAGCTCCTCTAAATTATGGCAATCTGCAGAAATACATCTTCCCAATTATATTAAAAAATCTATGGGCAAAATATGGCACATGACACTCAAGTGCTGTAGTAATAATAAAAATACATTATCCTGTTCAATACTTAGAGACAATCAGAACAATCTTAAGGCAATGCTGCAATATCAGAAGCCATATGTTCCAAGTGAGATGGGGGAAGTAAACAGTCTACGGTAACATTTGGAAAGGAGTAGATTATCACCCTTTATTCCTCTCAGTTTAAAGTGTTTTAGCCCTGCTAGCTTTATATGGGTAAAAGGGAACAATGTTTGCTTTAAGGTCTTTGTCCGAAGTGCTTAATCTGGCCACAAGGCAGTGTTTAGAATTGGGCTAAGAAATTGACTAAACAAACTAAAAACAAGTTGCCTTAAAGTTCTGTACTAATAAATGCAAATTACTTCTTTACATGGTGATTACCTATTCCAATTCAAATTTAGGCATTTCCAAAAGGCACATTAAAGCCTCTACCATAGAGCTTTATTCTGGCCCATATGCCCTATTCTGGTCAATGATTCCGATTATTCCTCTCATCTTAACAGATGTTGGTAAAATGCCAGAAAATAACCAGCATTTACCCATTTAATGGAAGTGTATATAAAAATATATCATGGCAGTTTCAGTTCCCTGGCCAACATTTATCACCCCAGACAACAGTATGAATCTCGTCATTAACACAGTTGTGCTCGTGTGAACATTCTGTATAAACTGCATGGATTAGAACTATGGCTGCTTCTCAGGTAGGAACATCAGTTAATTGCTGTTAATGCATATAATTAATGCAATTACAAATTAAAGTGACAATATTTTAAACATTAATGAGAAATGAAGATAAAAGTGAACCACAACACCTCTCAAAGGCCATATTCAGACTGCCACTTTCAACTCTTCCACCATTCCTGCATGCTGTTACTGCAAGCCATGGAAGGGAAGACTGAGGGCTGATAAGGGGCAGGCAGGACTGATGGTCAAGAAAGTGGAAGAGAGAGGAATGAGAATGGAAGGGAGCTGGTAAGAGACTGAGCTGGGCAAGTGTACGAGATGCTGCCAAATCCCATCCTTGCTGTGGCACAGACACCTAGACTTTGTTCTTTTGATTGAAAAGGCAGAGCTCAGTGTGATCTGTCGCCAGCTCTCCAGCCATTAGCTCAGGATTTCACCATGTTTAAGGCAATTGCCCAGCACTGGGACTGATGGAAATCAGTTTCACTAAGTTGCAGTTTGGATCTTCGCCCAATCTGAATTTGACTTGCTTCCGTTATATCACCCTAAAACTGAAATTGCCTCATCTTAGTCCATTAGGAACACCTGGAAATGGTGGCTATCGAGAGCAGTCAAACCTTTACCAGACTCAGATTGATTTACTTGGGCTTCTTATTTCCCTTCCCTGGCAGTATCTCATCAAAACAACCTTTATAAATGTATAACCAATGTGATAAAGGACCACAAGGTCACCAATGGCAAGCAAAGGGAATAAACATACAAGGGCCCTGAAATTGAGGAACACAGATCCAAGGAATGCAGCATTAGGGAAGGCTATACGTGGTAGAAAGCCCAGAGAAATTAAACATGAGAATTTTAAAATATACTAGGGACTTTATACAGGTAAAGTGTTTTCCATTAGAGCATTCAAAAAAATATATAGGGACGTGTTATGCTTTTTATAGAACTGCCATCTATCATCCTGTGCTGTCAATACATCTTCAACTTGCACCTCTGCTTACTGCAGCACAGAAATATAGCACATCTGACCTCCTCCTCTGAGCTTGACTTTGCTACCATGCAATGAGTCCAGAATGTACTGAGCCAGATACATCTCATTTCTTGCACTTCAGCTTCACGTGAATCGAGCCACTTAATTGAAAAAGATAAATCTAGCTAAGTCTTTAATTTTTATTGATTTCAACTGCATGGTTAATTTTTAAAATTGATTAATCCATTCCATGGAGACATTTAAGAAAGAATCCTTTGACCCGAGTTGTCAGGAGCTGGGGCAGAGTCTCTGGTACTCAATTACAAGTGCAGTGATGGGTTGGATTAAGCACAATCTGGTCTTGTTTAACATTGCAATTAATTATTTTAAACGTTTGACATTTATACAGTGAAAGAACTTTTGATGAGCAGAGGCCTCAAAAGTGATACAGAAATCCTTTTTTTTAAAAAAGCCAAGAAATGCTCACTGAATGAAACTAGTGTCTCACTTCATTTAAGGTATAATTTTATTCAAAGCTTTTGGAAGGTTAATGTATGGTCTGCTGGGGCTTTCCAGGGAGGAATCCTGGAATGTTCAGATTTTCACATTGCTTAAAATAAAATTTGAAGCTGAAAGCCAGAACAGAGAATGAAATAAACAAAGCTTATACCCCCAAATCTTGATGGCAACCATGATTTTTTTTTTGAAAAAGGTCCAGTGGTTGTACCGACCTGAATTGTGAAACCAAATGGGTGCATTTACTTTGGATTTGCAAAAGTGAAGATTATGAAGTACATCCAATAATGGGCTTTGGATAACCATAAAGAGTGTTATATTAGACTCTCCTGTATCCGGGATCAGAACACACCTTTAAACATTTTGAACCTTAACCTGCTCCTGAATTTTTACTCATTAAGAATAATTGACATAGGTTTTGGCAATGATCTTTACCAGCAAAATGCCTTTAAAACATTGCTCTTTAAAATAAAATGTAGCATCTTCAACAATACCAACTTTATCTTTACAATGTGGCATTCAGTCCAAAGGAGGGATGCAAAACTGACTGATGTATCAAATTCTTGAGTCACTTTGTCAACCTTCGCCATAAAATGGAGAGGGGGAGATTACCTTTGCCAATGTGTCTCCTGGTGTTCTCAATAGTTGAGTTACGATTCACATTAGAAAGAAGGCCGAGGCAAAATCTATTCTTGTTATTCGAGGGATCAGTAAAACCATCAACTAGGACGCTGGTAGAGGAGGCCTGGAAAGCTTCTCCCACACGATTATTTAGCTCATAATAGACAATGGAGCACCAGTGTTTTGGTTCCTCATAAGCAACTGGTTGAACATCTGCAAGAAGGAAAGTCGGCATTAATATTCTTTTAGTTAAACAGCTGTTCCCATCACCAACAAATGAGTTACATAGAAAACAATGTCTTAATATTTGCACAATTACACCAAATACAGCTGATTACAATTGGAGCTATGTAAACCAGCCAATGAGTCACTTCGCTATTTTCTCCTCTAAGAGGGAAAATAATCTGAAATATTGTGTTCCAGTTCTTCTACTGAAGGAATTAACTACACTTTGGGCACTGTTTCACATGTCTCAGAGATATCCTGAGACCTTGAAGTACATATGTAACCTGAACATAGACCTTTTGTGCGACTATGCTGTGGGATCAAAGGGCACATGACAACTAATGCAGATTGACATATCATCTGAAGCAGGGTCACTAGCTGGAAATCAGGAGCATGTGTGCTGGCCAACTTCACCTCAATCCAATTCAGCTAACACACAAGAGCAAAACCAACCTACACAGCTTACTCATTTAATACTTAATGTGTTAAACTAAAAGAGCCAGCTAATTTAAAACAAGATTTTGGTCCCTATGTTTCAAAGAAAAACTACGCAATGGTGGACAAACTACTGTTTGGTCACAAGGGGCTGTCGAGGAATATCAGAGGAGACCGGTCCTCCTGAGGAAGGCACTTTTCCACTGCTCAGCACCCCCTCCAAACAGGATAAAAGTCAGAAATTCACTGCACCAGTGAGCAGGTGCCTTTGTATAATTTCCTCAATACAATGGCTTTTGCTTACAAAAAAAGATTAATCCAGAGGTCACACTGCTAAATGTCTGGATAGAGCAGTGTATATACGGTGGTCTATCACACCAACTTGCAGTCATTTTCAAAGAAAGGCACAGAGTGGGTCAAACCATGATGTAGTTAATCACATAACACTATATTCAGGAAAGAACTACACGTTTTTAGAAAGAAATGCGAAACTTGAAACTTGTTTTCCTGCATAAAAATCTGTGATCTGAAATCAAGACAAATAAGGGATTAGCAGACCACTGCCAATTAAACTTTAATAAAATGAATAATGATTTACTTCAGGTCTCAGAGTAGTTGCTCTGCTTTCTAATTTGATAATATGCTAATCCCAGAAATTACTTACAGCACTGACTGGATGCAGTTCATTAAAGATGGTTTTTAAAAAATAATTTTACAACTGTCCAAGATGAATAGCATTCCCAACATCCAAATCTGGTATTATTCATTCCACTTTAATTGCAAAAAAAATCTACTAATAATTTAAGTTACAGGAGTGGACTAGGTTTTCCTGTAATTGTGATTTCATCTGTCACTCAAAGATCATCAGCATTCTACCTACAATTAAAAGGTACAAATGGTCAGGATTTCACTAAGGAGATGCACTTCACTGAATCACTACAATGAGTCATTTCAGAACTTACACCACTTTCTAATATGTATTGCACAACCATTCCAAATCCATCATCAGTTTCAAAATGTGGAGAAATCAAAATTAAATACCACAGTAGTGACCAAAATGAAAAGCACGTGTTGGGTCAAAGTAGACCAATATCATGGATAATGTTTTCAGGTGTACTATATGGGCTTGTCCAATTCTGATAAAAGTCACTTTATTCTGATTTTTCTTTTTAAATTTAGTCATTGGGGGGTTACAACCATCCCTAGCGAGGTCAACATTTATTATCCATCCCTAATTGCCCTTGAGATGGTGAGCCACCTTCCTGAACCACTGCAGTCTATCTGGTGATGGTGATCCCACTATACTATTAGGTAAGGAGTGGATGAATGAACAGTAGTACTATTTCCAGATCAGGATAATTTGCAAGAGGAACCTTCAAGTGACGCTGTTCCATTGGCCTGCTTCCCTTGTCCTTCTTGGTTGTAGAGGCAGTAGTTTGGGAAGTGCTTTCTGATGTATCTAAATACAGTAAAATCTTGCTATCTAGGGGTTATGTTCAAAAAGCAAAAATTGCCAAGGAAGCAGAAGAACTTTAACATCCAGATTCCATGCTTAAGAGTAGCTCAATCCCCAAAATCAATAATGGACAAACTATCTGTGTTTTCAACACTGAAGCACTGCCGCAAACTGCAATTAAATACTGAATGCCACTTAATACTTTGGTTTCAGAAATTCAACTCCCAAACGATTAACCAGATATTTGAAATGTCAGCCAAGTTCTTTAAATTACAATCAGACAGATGGCCTACTTTTAAGAATCACAAAAGTGAAAGAAAATGATAATCACACTAACAAAGTCAGAGTTTATTGTCATATGCACAAGTGCAATTGAAAACTTACTTGCAGCAGCATCACAGGCACATAGCGTCATATAAGCAGCATTCACAAGAAAAACAAATTAAACATAAATTATACACAATTTTTACAAGAAATAAAAACACAATTGGAACAAAACAAAAACAAAGTCCATTTTAGTGCAAAGTGATCAGAAACAAAGTACATTAAACCTCTCAAGCACAGGAATCCCTTACTCAAAGGCATAGAATTCTATCCTCCATAAACAATGCACAACTTTCTGACAGCAGTGCAGCTTGAAGCGATCATGGTCTTGGGAGAGCTAGATTCCTACAACCAACAATACACATCCAATTAAGAATGGTATTGTTGGTTGTAGGAATCTAGCTCTCCCAAGACCATGAACGTTTCAAGCTGCACTGCTGTCAGAAAGTTGTGCAATTAAGAATGGTAGCATCTCCACAAATATCCAAGAGCTAGCCACCCCTTGCTGTAGCACCATTGCAACAATGGTATTTAACTGAACATGGAAGATCTCCCAAGTTCGTCCTGCCCATAAAAAGCACAAGGCTAATGCAGCAAGACATAATCCAGACAAGTGCTGCTCTATGAACCTCCTATGAATCAATCATTAGGTGAACAATAATCCAATCAAGCAATATTTGTTCGTCAATACCTCCTGACAGGAACACAAGGAGCCAAAGAGCAGTCAATTAAGATAATATTATAGCAACATCCAAACAAAGAGTGCACGTGTAATGGACAATTACCACAGTCTCCGTACCCTGAAGGACATTCTCAGAAGAATTCACAGTCCAATTACCTTCAATGACTATCCTGCTGTCAGTCAGGAGTGACAGTGATAACTGAGGATTTCACTTGCAAATCTTCCATGTCAGATTATGGTAACATTTCAACAATATCCAGGTTTTGGCTCACAAGCATGTACAATGACAGTGGTTAACTGAAGACTTGGAATCACAAGTTCATACCCCATTAAAGTTGGAGATTTTAGTCAGTTAATTAAATAAAACTGACACTGAAGAGTTGCTTTTAGGGAATATGAATATGGAATGACCAGACTGTTGTAATAACTCATTAAGTCCCCTTATGTCCTTTAGGAAACAAAGATCAGCCATGCCACGCCAGTTAGGACTAATTTATACATGAATATGGTTGATTCTTAACTGTAATGCCAATGGCCAGTCAGTTTAATGAAGAATGCCCTCACTTGCACTGCCTACATCCCACAAATTAAAGAAGTTAACATTAATACTATACCCAGCCATCTCAACCTGAGCATCAACAGAACCACTGTCATCCCCACCATCCCAACAACATCTTGAAATTCACCAATGACTACAAGTTTTAACTAGACCAGTTATTTTAAAGCCATTAGGACACTCTCGGGACTTTGAAAGCCTCTCTACTATCTACAAGGTATCAGTCAAATGGAATGTTCATCACTAGTGAATGGTACTTTAGCTGTACCCATTGATAAGGCATGTCATCCAAGCACACTCCACTTAGTTGTACTCATTCTCAGAATTTATCCCAGTGTCCACAATAAGCATGATCTACTGACCAACTGCAAAGGGCCAAACTTATGGTACCCCTCCAGTGTCCTCTACCACCCAAAAACCTTGGTAAAATTATGGCAACTAAATCATCTCCAACTTGCATATTATACTGACATAGCCATATATTGCTCAGCTTCATTGGATCAGTTGGGAAATTCCACACATAACCCCTTATAGCATTACTGTCACAACAAAAAATACAATTCAAGGGGGAAGGCATTCCATCTACTTAGAACAACAAAAGTGGTGAGACCGCATTTAGAATATTATGTTCAGTTTTGGTCACCCTGCTATAGGAAAGATACCATTAAGCTGGAAAGAGTGCAGAAAAGATTTACAAGGATGTTAATAGGACTTGAGGGACTGAGTTATTGAGACAGGTTGAGCAAGTTGGGACTTTTTTCACTGGAGTGCTGGAGAATGAGAGATGATCTTATAGAGGTGTATAAAATTATGAGGGGCACAGATAGGGTGAATGTGCCCAGTCTTCCCCCCCCCCCCCCCCAGAGTTGGGGCATCAGGAACTGGAGGGCATAGGTTTTAGGTGAGAGGGGAGAGATTTAATAGGAACCTGAGAGGCAACTTTTTCATCCAGAGTGGTCAGTATATGGAATGAGCTGTTACAGGAAGTGGTTGAGGCAGGTACATTAACAACACTTAAAAGATACTTGGATATGGAAGGTTTAGGAGGGATATGGGCCAAACAGGACTAGCTTAGATCGAAATCTTGGTCAGCATGGACCAGTTGGGCGGAAGGTCCTGCTTCCGTACTGTACAACTCTATGGTCTTGCCAGGGTAGCCTCATCCCAAGGAAAACTATGCAAACTTAACTGAGATGCAGTAACCAAATCAATGAATTTTCCAGCTCAATACGGGTGGAAATTTACAATTAGCCATAACATTATTTTTGAACTTCATTCAAATATTCATTAACATAAAACTCCACAGGAATTCGCTGATTGTTCCTGCACACTTACTGCTGAATCAACAGCTGGTATGGTCCCCCAGCCTAGCTTAAATGGAGTGCTCTCATGTTATACTAATTGGAGATAAATAGTAGCAGAGTCTGGAAATGAAAGATTCTAATCTTCTGCCTCAGTCCTACACTGAACTAGGTCTTTATCCATAATGTCAGAGTGAAATTAAGATAGAGAGTGAAAGATACAGACTCACAAATTAACATATAATGTACAGCCGAAACATACCTGCAAATACAATCACAAATAGCCCCAATGTGGCTCAAACTTTCCAGTTTACAACTTTAATACACACAAGAAACAAGAACTCTATATTTTTTCATTTCATTACAATTCCCATATTTTACCTGCTCTATTGGTTATATTTGGTGGTACTGTAGGTACAAGAACATTTGATGTATCCATGGGTTGTGAACCATCTTGTGTCATCTGATCATCTGGAGGCATATATGCAGGAGGAGGTGTATCAGCTGTAAACAGGCAAAATAGTAAGAACCAAGTTTCAAATAAATATAACTGTATCAGTGTAAACAGTATGTGACATAGATGCACAAAACTAAAAAGAAAATTCAAGATTAGCACATGAAGATGTTAATTCCTTACACAATGCAGGTACTTAACATCATGGCACTCCTTATTAACCTGGAGAAGGAAGGAGGAAGCAGTGAACATTTGTTAAGAGATATATTAGCTGGAGAAAGGACCATTAAATCAAGTGTTATAGAGCTCAGATGTGTGACTTCAGTGCATCTAATGTAGTTAGATTTCAGTGCACCTAATGTACAAAGAATTTCACTGCTAGCCAGATACCTAAATGTTTTAAATTACATATTTCCATAATTGAAATAGTAAGCAGGAGGGTAAACTTTAACAACTGTATTTTGAAAGTGATTGAAGTTGCCAAGTTGAAAAATTTCCAAATTCAAGACATGAGCATAGACGAGAATTACAAAAATCGCTATAAATCACTAAATCATCATGCCTACTGAAATGAATACAGGCCAAGGTATCAGAATAAAAATGATATAATTAGGAACAATTAAATAGATTGCACTTTTTTCTCTGGAAGAATAGAGACTGGGTTCCAGAGGAGTCTAAAACCTGTAACACTAACTCGGTTTCCCCTTTGGGAGATACTGCCTGACCTGCTACGTCCAGCACTTCTGTTATTTCAGTTTTCCAGCATCTGCCGTTTTTTTGAGTTACAACAAAGACTGTGTTGACTTAAAACTATGGACAAGGGAACCTTTCCACTTCAAAGTAAACAATGAAAAATGATCATAAAGGATAATTAACAGAAAAGAACAAATAAAAAGTTACATTTAAAAAACACACAGATCTTGTTAGAGATCAACAGGGCATTTACAATGCAAGGCTTGGGAATATAGGGAAGGTTTGAAAGAGGCCCTTGAAGTTGGAGGAGATGTACGTATTTAATCACTGATATAAATGACTTTGCCAGGATTTTGTATTTCAATGGCTATAAATTTAGTTTCAAATTCTAACAGAGCGCCGATTTAAAAAAAAGGACAGAAACCGGAATTTTCATCTTGGCAACTTATAGGGGACCCAAGGACACAAAACACCATATGGAATAAAGTAATTTTTAACACTCTAATTCAAGATAGTGGAATGAAATTGAGGAAGTGATCAAACTGTAAAAAGGATATCTGTGACCGCTATCAGGAATTTCTCCAAACAAAAATAATTAACTGCCTGGTTAGATAGTGGGGGAAATAAAACAATGGAATAATAACTCATGCTAGAAATGAGGAAATGTGATAAGTTGAATGGGTTTTATACAATGTAAAATGGAGGCAAGGATCTTGCATACATCCATTTAACATGATTAATAACTGGATAAAGATTATAAAAATAATAAAGAAAATTTAGCTTTAACTTGTCAGGACTGTGGTTTAATCTATAAATACTTTTTATAGCAACCCTATGTATTCAAGGGTACATTTAATTTTTAACTGCTCCATTCCAAGTACTTAGAAATAAATCTTAAGTAAATCCAGGACAGAAAATAACTGCAAATGCAAAATTAAATAACAAGCTGCGCATTAAATTCATACAAGTGTAACATCTTAAACATTATGTTGCTTCCTAGTGTTCAATGTACTGTCTTAAGAGTTCTTTGACTGTTGGCATGGCATTAGTTTCTTCAGTGAAACTAGAGATTAGTAACTTGGTAGTAATTCAAAATTCTACATTCATCAGTTTGCAGCTATACCAAATGATCACTGGTACAATTGTTATCCTAAACATTTCTACAATTTTGACTTAGAATTGGATGTTCAACCATAGTATTTTACCACCTCTGTTTCGTTCTTCACCAACATGAATAACTTCCCAAAATCAATTTCAACAATAGAACTATTATGACTGCAATCTTGATTAAATCAGTTTAATTTCATTACTAAAGTATGCAATTAATTGTACCTGGCAGGTCTGGTGTAACAATGAAATACTAAATCCCACTTACTGAGTATAGACCAATTTACGACAGTGAATTCTGAGCATTCATTCACTGTTCTAAAAATGTCATAATTTATTTGTGTGCACAGAGTGAATCATCATCATCATCTTTCCCCTCCACCTTCTACAAAGTACAAGTGCTTCAAGACTACATTTTTTTTTATTGTAGTCTATTTCTGGGGAAATATTCCTAAATCAAAATGTACTGGTTTGGATAAGATCTAGTTGATTGTTAACACAAATAGGAAAGGTAATATTGTATTTATAGTTGAACATTACTGCTCTTACCTGGCATCTGAAATGGGCTGCTGGGCCCAGAACTTGCCGGAGAATGAGGATATGTACTACTTCCAGGGGAGCTTGGATAGCTTCTGTTGGGAGAGTTGGGGAATGGGTGGGTGTTTGGTTGCTGAAAGGAAACTGGAAAGGCAGCATTTTGTGGCATAGGAGGGTCATTATGTCCCAAATTACGAAACTGTGCAAGTAGGCTATGCTGTGGGTTAAATTCACTGTGCCTTGGAACCAACACTGGAGGGAGAACTAGAAAGAAAAGACAAAAATTAAATATTTTACAAGAAAAGCTAGCAAATACAGACTGAAAGATTTTAAAATAGTGAAACAGCTTCTCCAAAAATACATTTTTAAAACTAGCATGCAGCCAATGCACATGCAATGAACTTCATTCCCACTACCCAAAGACTAGCAGTTCCATTAAACCAAATAGAACAGCACCAATGACACCTCGGGCAAATTTTGCAGAAAGAGCCGTTTCTAACTAAAATCTTAAAGCTCATATTAGTGTATGCTACAGCAAAGTTTAAACTCTTAGTCTACTACCCAAATATCTGTATATCCTCACCACCTACAACATTTAATGACCTTTAATTAATTTATCTTGTGGATCAGAGACTGAAGCATCTAAAGCAAAATAGTACGAGACAAATGAATAACCTGTTGCCACGAAGAGATAAAACAAATTTTTGGAACAATGTATTGACATTTCCTGTCTCAACATCAAGAGATGACAACTCACCTAGAAGGCTGTGCACGAGGTAATATTCTGCTGATAAATGAAGGCAAGATATACCACTGACCTTCTAACTTAGAAATCTGCCAAAGGAGTGGGTGATTAGGAAGGTAAAAGTAACAGCACAATCATATTTCAGGTACTACAGTCTTGGGTACTTGTGTGAAGAATGAATTAATCTCAATGGAAGTCCCTACTTGATCTCAAAACTAATACTCTGAAGACACGATGACAATTAAAACTTGACCATAGTCCTGGACAACTCGGCTCCCATTTCCTTTTCTTTATTGGGAAATCAAAAATAAAACATATGCTGTCAAGCTGTACTAATCTTACAATTCCTCCAGTGGGTATCTTGGGGAGAATTTTTATTTCTAAAAATTACACTGGCTCACTTGCTGTATAGTATTGGTATATTATTGTCACTTGTACCAAGGTACAATGAAAAGCTTGTCTTACAAACCAATCGTACAGGTCAATTCATTACACAGTGAAGTTACATTGAGTTAGTACAAAGTGCATTGATGTAGTACAGGTAAAAACAGCAACAGTACAGAGTAAAGTGTCACAGCTACAGAGAAAGTGCAGTGCAATAAGGTGCAAGGTCACAACAAGGTAGATCGTGAGGTCATAGTCCATTCATTGTATAAGGGAACTGTTCAATAGTCTTATCACAGTGGAGTAGAAGCTGTCCTTAAGTCTGGTGGTACGTGCCCTCGGGCACCTGTATCTTCTACCCGATGGAAGAGGAGAGAAGGGAGAATGTCCCAGGTGAGTGGAGTCTTTGATTATGCTGGCTGCTACACCAAGACAACGAGAGGTAAAGACAGAGTCCAAGGAGGGAAGGCTGGTGTCCGTGATGCGCTGGGCTGTGTCCACAACTCTCTGCAGCTTCTTGCGGTCCTGGGCAGAGCAGTTGCCGTACCAAGCCGTGATACATCCAGGTAGGATGCTTTCAATGATGCATCGGTAAAAGTTAGTGAGAGTCAAAGGGGACAAACCAAATTTCTTTAGCCTCCTGAGGAAATAGAGGCGCTGGTGAGCTTTCTTGGCTGTGGCATCTATGTGACTTGACCAGGACAGGCTGTTGGTGATGTTCACACCCAAGAACTTGAAGCTCTCAACCCCCTTGACCTCAGCACCATTGATGTAGACAGGTGCATGTACACCGCCCCCTTTCCTGAAGTCAATGACCAGCTCTTCTGTTTAGTTGACATTGAGGGAAAGGTTGTTGTCATGACACCAATATCATAACATACAAAAATTTTCAAATACAGCACGTCATTCATATACTATACAATTTGACAGTGATGATGTCCCCAAGGAGTTTGTTCCCCTTTCCTAAAGGCCCTCCATGCCATGCACCTATCTCGTTTACAGCAATTTCCAATAAATGTATACAAAACCAGGCAATGGAGAGGAACTTGAACCACTTCCCTCTCTCATCCTTCTTTAAATTCTTATACTGATCAAATAATTTAAAATTCAATATTTAATGATAGTTTTTTATCCAACCATTAGCTTTACAGAATGCACGTGTTTATAAAATACAATAATTTATCCAACCATTAGCTTTACAGAATGCACGTGTTTATAAAATACAATAATCATTTGAGAAAGGTGCATGTTATTATACACAAACAGGATGCATTTAATTTTTGAGTGCATCAAATTAGCTGACTGTTCACAATTGCAAATGCCTTTTATCCACTGCTCAACAAGACAGGATCCCATATTACTGTTGATTGCATTACTCCGTGAAACTGGGTCATCCTTTGCCTATGAGTATGCATCAGAACCTTGATATTAGCTAACCAAGCTATCTGATGATCATCTCACCTACTGCAATCAGTCTGTCATTTTTCTACCACAGTCAAAAAAAATCAATATGGACTCTGTGCAAGAAAAAGCAGCTAAAGTAATACAATATCAATATTAAAAAAAACAAGAGTAAATGAGCAATGCTGATTAATGATACTATTCTGCACACTCATCAGAAATAGATCCCCAAATAAACCCACTCCCAACATGACTACATTTTAAACTGACATGCAAAACATACCATACAATGAGTCTATATTTCATATTTTCAAGGGCAAGTTGCTCATTAATTCATTATGAGTTAATATACATCTTCCACATTTTGAAAGATCAAATCCCATGTGACCTTCACCCTTGCAATTCCTCACGTGAGCACCTTACAAGAATTCTTTATTATTTCTAAATTATTGGTTCACTTGCTGTATAGATAATAACATCACAATACACAGAGATCTTCAAGTTTCTCAGTTTGGCTTCAGGAGATCAATATAAAATTCACTACTGGCAACAAGAGCTAGGCAAAGTTTATTCTGGGTACATCACTTAATTATGTTATACCTAGAGAAATATTATTATACTTTGTTTTAAGTAGATTCAACAGCACAAACTACTAGTATCATCCCAGTTGAACTGTCATTTGTTCTCTAAACAAGAGGCTCTTTATGTATTATAGACAGTGCAGTAACATTCACTTTCTGACTAGTGGAACTTAGGAAATATATATTAGCTTTGAAGAGGAAAATTTTAAGCTGAATAAGGCTGATGATTGAGTAAAAAATGGAAAACTATTCATCTGTTAGGGTTTCTAGAACAACGGGACATATCCTTAAGGGCAATTCCCAATTACTCGAAGTTGATTCAAAAATCCACACAGAGATGCAGCCAGCAGAATGAATACCATTTGTTCGCCGCTGACCACAAAAATCAGGTCAACTATCCTAAATGCATTTTGTTTCATTCTTCCTTAGTATTAATAATAACCCTTCAATTTGGCTGCCTCAGTGAAATTATACACTGTACTTCTGGCTGAAGAGCCCAAACCATGTAAAGTGAACAGCAGTCCCATCATTTCTCACCTCCTGCCAGGCTGAGCAACTACATCTAACTCCTCCTTCTGAATTGTTGCTGGTTTGTTATCCAGTCTGTTGTTCCAATTTCAGGTGCTCTAACTTTAGGAGTCCAATACGCAGCCTCACAAATGTACATTTTATCACCCACGTCAATTGTTTCTTCTTCAAAAAGCCAGTAACAATAGTCAAGCATGACCTTCCTTTCAAAATATGTACTCACTACCAATAGAATGTGTGATTGTTAGGGTAATTATTACATCTTTGCCAGAAAAGCTTCTAATTCTTCCTACCACCAATATTAAAATAATTGATTTATAATCCCCTTGGATTGTTCCAACTCAAAAATTAAAAATAAATGGTAGGGTGTAATGGTAACATTGATTCACGAAACAAACACAGCTGTGAGAAGGGATGATAGAAAGATCATCAAATGAGGCCATATGGGTTGAATTAAAAAACAGAAAAGGGATAACTGCAACATTGGGAGTGTACTATAGATCTTCAGTCCAAGAGATTGAAGGCAAATTTTTAACAAATGCAAAATTATTTGGATTATAATAGTGGGGGGTTTTAATTACCCAAATATTGACAGAAGGTATAGAGGGCACAGAATGACTGATCTGCATTTTAACCAGTATGCAACTGGGCTGGGGTGGATGGAATGCATGTGGGGAGTGCAATCTGATGGGCAAGGTGGAAGGAATATATCAGTGGAGAAAACACTTGTGGTCGTGATCACAATTCAGCTATATGTAGTAGACTTATGTCAATGGACAAAAATAAATAAAGAAAAGGATCTAAATTGGGATATAGTCAATTTTGCTTGGCTGAGAAGTGATTTAGCAAAAATGGAGTGAAACCACTAATTTGGTCAGTCTCAGAGCTCTATACATGTTGTTCTGTTTCAAGTGAATCTTCAGACTCTGTAGCATCTTTGTTTTTTTCTTAAATCTTATATTTACCATCCACCAGTTTTCTATAAAGTGTCCAACATTACCTTGAATAAAGCACTGGGAGGCAGATAGCAGTGTTGCTCAAGCGGCAGAATCTCCTGCATTGCCTTAAGCCTATGATAGCACCTGAAATATTACTTTTACAGCAGTAAATGCTTAACAACTGGAGACAAAGTAATTGCCTTATTTCTAAAAATTCATATAGAAGTACTCTTTGATTTACAAAAGAGTTACTTTGCAGGAGAACGTTCCATAAATTGGCAAGATTTACAATTTTTCTAGTGGAAGCTATGCATTGACCTTGTATTATAGAAGACAAGTAAATGGTCCAGGAGGAAAGAATTATCCTCCAGTCTGTTCTCTGGTGTTATTAACTAAGGATGTTTGTATGTTGTCTGCTTATCTCCTTGTATTCTAGCCAGTGAGACCCACTCTAATCACTCACATCCAGCCGGCGAGACTCACCTCTAACAACTCACCTCATTAAATTGATAGCATAAATTAAAATATGTATCCAGGCATGAACATGTTCAGAGCCCGTAAAGCCCATGGTTTACTTCAAAAGAAAAAGGGTTGGAAGTTTTGCTCCCATAGTGCAGACCCTTTGTCAGGCCCGTTTGAGCAACTGGAATTTCCTGTGCTCCTGTCTTCATTAGATTACACAGCTGTTGATGTGTCATCGTCCTCATGGTATCCTTCAGGCTTGAGAGCTTACGAATTCACACCCTATATAGTGTACTCAATCTGTAGCGCAGCATCTGTTATGGCTGTTGAGGCCCACACCAGAGCAACAATCCATGTTGCAGCTGCTGCACTTGAAGACGAACTTAGTCATGTCCAGTGCAGAGTTTCTTTTTCTTGTGGGCTTTTCTTTCTTGTGTATAGTGTTTGCTTCTCTACTCCTTTGGAGGTCTTTGCAGATCCACTAAATGAAATCCTGAGCAGCTGTCTCCCAGTTGTCCTCGTTAACATCTATGGTGCTTCTTATAGATGTCTTTGAAGAACACTGTTAGTTATTCTACCACACCCTTTTTATTAGCCTGAGAAGAGTTGTGGCAATTTTTCCATTGCACAGGCTGATCTCTATGTCAAGTGAGGTTGTCAGAGATGGTGACAACCTCTGAGGCGTAACTGTGGATGTTAATGAATACAGTATTGAATCTGATGCTTCAGGCATCAAAACTGCTTAAAGGAAGTTTCATAGACAGGGCAGATTATTCTTGAGCATCATTTTCTTTGTTTGCAGGTTCACCATGGGTAAAGCAAGACATGCTGGAGATGGATGTGGCCTTCACAATGAAGCAGACACAAGAGTCTATCAAATTAGCTTGAGGATCAATTATTTAGCAAGGCAGAGAATTGTGGTATAGGCTTAGGGGCGAAAGGATGATGAAGTACAAGGTAATATTATGGAATTTGTGGCAGGTCTGAACACCACAGCATGTTTTTCCCAATGTTCAGCTAGAGAAAATGATATCCATCCAAGACTGAATGATAATCAGATTATCTAACAGCCAAGGGATTCTGGTAGGTGAGAAGAGATGCAAAAGTGAAGGCCAGAAAGATTATGTAGTAGTAAAGCTGAATGACATGCTAATATCATGAAGCTAATCCAACCAGAAATCTGCATATGAAGAAAATGCAACTGATCCAAGGATCCTTTGAGGCTCCTCAGGTGATAGTGGTCAGGTAGATATTTCAAATAAAAATACAAAACCAAGCAAAGGGAGGCACACCACCCAGGAAAGCAGAGGAACGGAGCCTTTTATGGAATCAGACAGACTGTTATGTTGGTTATAGCTTACATGTTATATTGTATAAATTACACAAGTCACCGTGCACCTACGTTCATTTTTGTAAGGAGCCTATATAAATGCAGGTATTCAAATTTATCCTTGATGTTTCTAGTCTTACTACAGATTCCAGGCAAAAGTGAATTACATCATCTCCAAAATATTGGAAATTGGATATGATCATGTACATTATTTGTGTAGAATCAAAAGAACAGTTAAGGTGACTGATGCCAATACCAAAGTTAACCAAAGAACTTGGGTTGCTCTTCCTAGTTTTATCTATATACCATTCCAGATGAATTAGATCCTGTGTCCATCTTTCTCAAAATGCCACATGACCAAAAACCTACCAGAGTGTGCACTCAAAACAAAGCCCACATTTTCAGTTTGATATTTCCTGCCTATTCAATACTGGCCAGCTGACCCTGTCAAATCAGATAACTTTTTACTCTCTACTAGTATTATTACTTTCTAAGAAAAAAAAGGACACTGAGACCCATGTTCATTTGTCCAATGTCACAGAAGTCAACAGGTTGATCAATAAACTGAATATCAACTTCCACAGCAAACCATGCCAAAAAATAGATTTTCCATAGCATAGTAATTAAGATTTTTTTAAAAAATTGCTTGGAGAAAATTTAAATGGGACAAGAATACACTCACTTTCTATATAGGGGATCTAAAATATGTAGAAATAGAGCACATGACCAGATTTCAAAGATCTGGTCATGCAGCACAATCTGGACAGCATCCAGGTTTGGGTTGATGCATGACCCAAGAGCACAAGAAAGTAGGAGCAGGAGCAGGTCATCAGGCCCTTCAAACTTGCTTCACTATTTAATACTATCACAGCTGATCTTGGCTGGCCTTAACTCCTCTTCTGGGCCATTTCTCCATATCCCTCTACTCCTTGATCTATCAAATTTGTCCACTTCCACTTTAAATACTTCTAATGATCCAGTTTCTACCACCCAGTGGGAGACAACTTCAGAGATTCACCACACTCTTGTGGAAAGAAATTTCTTTGTGCTTCAGTTTTAAATGGCTGGCACCTTATGTCCCCTTGTTCAAGATACACCCACTAGTGAAAACATCCCAACATCCACCCCGTCAACTCCCTTTAGGATCTTACTGTTTGAACAAGGTCACCCCTCATTATTCTAAATTCCAAGGAATACAGGACAAAACCATTTAGTCTCTCTTTGTAGGACATAAATTTTGCTTGCCGCAGCGATTGATAATGACCACTGTCAACAAAGATTTCTTACCACATCCCTATGACATTCAACAGTATTACTTTTACTGGAACCCCCTATCAATATTCCAGGTTACCAGTGACCTGCAACTTAAATGATCCTGCCACACACATACAGTGGCTACATCAGATTGTGTTCCCTTCACTGAGTGACTAGCCTCTTGATTTTGAATATTTGATCCTGCTCCTTGCACGTGCCTCTCAATCATCTACAAGACCCAAGTCAGGAATGTGATGTAATATTCTAACTTATCTGGTCAAATGCAGATTCAATACAAGCTCAACACAATCCCAGATAAAGCAGCCTGCTTCATTAATATCACCCTCAACATTCACCCCCTCAATCAGCAGTACATTTATGGCATTGATGTATATCATCCACAAAATAAATGGAAACAACTTACCAAGGCTTTTTCAACAGCAAGTCCCAAACCAACAACTTTTACTCTATTTTACAACACAGTTGTAAAACACAGCACAGTGGTGCAGCTAATATAGCCGCTGCCTCACAGTGTCAGAGACCCACATGCAATCCTGACCTCGGGTGCTGTCTGCTTGGAGTTTGCACGTTCTCCCTATGACCATGTAGGTATCCTCCAGGTTCTCTGGTTTCCTCCCATATCCCAAAAACGAGAAGGTTGGTAGGTTAATTGGCTGCTCTAAATTGCTGCGTGTAGGTAAGTGGTAGAGTTGGAGAACGTGGATAGAATAGATTTTGGATTAACATAGGATTAGTATGAAATGGGTGGGTGATGGTCAGTGTAGACTCAATGGGTTGAAGGGCCTGTTTCAGTGCTGTATCTATGACTCCCAGAAGACAGCTCCAGGGATAAAGGAATGTCACCAATGTAAGCTGCCCTCCTGACTGGGAAATATACTGTTTTTCCATCATAGATGGGTCAAAAATCCTTGCTTCCTACATTGAACAGCACCATGGGAGTACCTTCACCAGGTGTGTAACAGTTCAAGAAGGTGGCATAGCATCCCCTTCTAAAGGCCAATTTGAGACTGGCAGTAAAAGCCAACAACATGCACTTCTCATGACTAATAAGAGAAAAAGTTGTAAAGAATTACATTTGTGTCATCAAATAGGGCTGCTTCAGTGCCATAGGTAGAGAAACAACTAGAAAGAGTCAAAGCCTGGGGCTTATCTTTAATCTCCTGGATAATCAGCAGTTTATGCAAAAAGTCAGTGAAATCAAATGATGCTTGACACAGTTCATCCAGAGCTGCTGTCAGATGGCCAAAGATATTGCAATGCAATGTATTCTCACCCTGGAAAAGATAGACATAGATTTAGTATATGGTACAGTATTCAAAGATTGGATAGGGAGGTTGAAGATGGAAGGTAGTTTGCAAGTGCTAAAGGGTCAAGAGGAGTTCCAAGAGAGCTCACTATGGCAATTTTCAAAGGTGACAATGCTTGCAGAGGGAAAGACATTTATTTAGCAGCTAACAAGAGGATTAGGAAGAGTAGTCAGCAGTTTATTGATCATGGAGGAGCAGCTGCAGACAAAACAGGCTTAGAAACACTTAAAATAGGAAATGCTAAGGCAAAGGAAGCCTCTAGTAGAACCACAGAACCATACAGCACAAAACAGGCCCTTTGGCCCACCATGGTGTGCCGTCCATCAAACCACCCTCACACTATCTAACCCTTTCCTCCCGCATATCCCTCTATCCCACATTCCTCCATATGCCTATCCAACAAACTCTTCAACCTGTCCAATGTATCTGCCTCCACCACCACCCCAAACAGTGCATTCCATGCACCAACCACTCTCTGGGTGAAAAACCTCCCCCTGATATCTCCCCTGAACCTCCCACCCATAACCTTAAAGCCATGCCCTTTTGCCTTGAGCATTGGTGCCCTGGGAAAGAGTAGTTTGACTTTGGAAGGAAGACATTAAATGGATGATCTCAGCATTAGCAAAGATGTTCATGAACTTCCCAGGCAGAGCAAAAAAATTGCAGGTCATCTTTTTCTGCTGGCATTCACTGGAACAAAGGCTTTGGCAGAGGTTGCAAATTTGGCATTATTCATCTACACTGTTGCTGGACTGATGCACTGGATATAGTCAAGGCTGTATCACATGAGGGGACCAACAATTCAGGAGAACTGATAGGAAATTTGGGGACATAAACTACACAAAGGGAGGGAAGGAATAGTTGAACAGATTGACAATTATTTGAGTATAAATAGCATGCCACTGTCTCCGAGGAGAAGAATTCATCCAGGAGCAGATGTTGGAGAAAATGAAGTTGGAAGGAAATTGGGTTTTAGGAGATATTAGGAACTGGTTGAAGTTGTCCTGATTTGTGGATTGAGGTCACTGAAATAGTTAAAGAAAGCAGAGTCGGGGTGAGCATACAAATAAGTTTGAATGGAGCAAAAATAAGTTTGAATGGAGGAAACATTCAGTGTTGAAACAATGAAGATTACAGTGGAACGTTTAACTGACAAAAATGGGAATTTGTTATGAACATATTTTTCACGTCATCACACTTTGATGAGAATTTTTCATTTTTGAATTGTGTAAAACGATAAGCTAGAATACGGATGAAAAATGGGAAAAATTTTATTTAAGACTGAAGTGGTTTAAACTTTGGCCACTGGAGAAATCAAGGAATATGGAACATAACATTACAAAGTTTAACTGTGATCATATTGAAAAGTGCAACAAGGATGACAGCCTCCATGGTTATTACCTTTTCTTTTATACCAGTGACATTATATCCCAAAAACTCATTCTCCAAATCCTTTGCATCTTTTATTTTGTTGTACACTGTGTGCGCAAAAAAAGGAGCCAGTCGTGGCAATCCTCACATTTTGACCCCAACATTACGCCGAGTACTTTAACCAAGTCCTTAATTATTCTAAAGGTTAACCTCACACCATGTATTAGAATATAAAAGAATAGATCACAGCCCATCGAACTTGTTCCACGATTCATTAATTGTACAACAACTCCACTGTCATTACCAATATTCCTTGATTGCTTCAGTGGCCAAAACTGTAATAATTAACTCATGTTATTGACAGATACACCCCACTACACTATGGAGTAGATAATTCCAAGGATTCACAAATCTCTGAGTAGGAAATTTCGTACCTTAGTCCTGACTGGACAGCCCCTTATCCTGAATTCTAGTTCTAGTCTCACCATGGTCCAATTTGCTTTTTTTCTCCAATGGCCTAAAGAAATTTAGTGAGATTGGACCTTTTCCTTCTGAAGTCAGATGACTTAACAGTTCATTAGCTTACTAGGGAACAGCTAATTTTAAGGTTTTCAATTGATATACAATCGCATAACATGACACAAAACAGAATCAGGCCTAATGGGTTTGTAGTTGCAAGTCACTCTTATTATACCATTTAAAAATATAACTATCACATAGGTTTGTTTCTGGTCTACCTCTACTATTATCCTCCTCCTCCTCAGGCAGTCCCTTGCTATCAAGGACGACTTGCTTCCACTCCAATTTGCAGGTTCTGAGGTAACTGATGAAATCAATTTAAGAACCACAGAAGGCAGCATGGGAATGCAGCAGCATTCATGACTCAACATTAAATTCGCCAACTTTAGTTAGTCCTCTTTGCATCAGAATTGAGCAATTCCACTTTGTGATTCATCTTTGATTTTGGCTCAGTGTTTACAAAAAAGCCTCTAATATTAACCCAACTGATCTCATCCTATTAGATTTTCTCTTTGTCCCAACTATTCCTTCCACCAAATTCTCTGCAACTTAAAAATCATTTGTTTTTTTTAAATTTCCCCAGTTCCGATGAAGGATCTCTGACCTGAAACGTTAACTGTTTCACTTTCTACAGATACTGGCTGACCTGCTGAGCATTTCCAGCTTTTTCTGTTTTTATTATAGGAGCCAGACTTCTACAAATGAGATACAAGGTGCCTGAACAGGTAGATGGGTAGCTTGTGCCCTCCTTCCTCCACTTATGCAGGGCCTATCTATTCTTCCAAAAAAATGAACCAGATGATCTCAATATCATCCTAAATGTTCCTTCTCCACTTTGAAGGGTCATGACCAGAGATTCCCAGGAGTCAATGAGGATGTTGCATTTCTTTGTGACAGCCGTGAGTACATCCTGCGACAAGGGAAAAGATGTAACAATCTCTTCCCATGACATTGATGCAATCACAAAGGTGGCACACCAGCAGCTCTACTTCGTTAGGAATTTAAAGAGATTCAGTACGTTACCAAAGACTCTTACACTTTTCTATAGAGGTACAGTGGACAGTATTCTGGCTGGATGCATCACAGGCTGGTGTGATGGCTCCAAATCACAGGATTGCAAGAGGCTGCATATGGTTGTAGACTCAGCCAGCTCCATCACAGGCACAACCCGCCCCACCATCAAGGATATCTTCAAGAGGTAGTGCCTCAAGATGGCAGCATCCGTCACTAAGGATCCTCACCATCCAGGACATGCCCTCTTCTCATTACTAGCATCAGGAAGGAGGTACAGGAGGCTGAAGACCCACATTCAATTCGGAAACAGCTTCTTCCCCTCCACCATCAGATTTCTGAATGGTCCATGAACCACCTTGTTATTCCTTTTTTTCAAATGCACTATTTATTTTGTAATTTATAGTAATTTTATGTCTTTGCACTGTACTGCTGTCACAAAACCCCAAATTTCACAACACCCAAGTCAGAGATAGTACATCTGATTCTGATCTCAGAACAGACTTTCAGGACTATGGTATCTGGCATGCAAGCAAAGTGGCCTGCCTTTCAGAGCCACGTATACTTAAGGTGTCAATAGTGGGGATGTTGGCCTGTGAGAAGGCATTGTATTGGTTCCAATATCCTTCCACTGAATTTGGAGAGAGGATTTTGTGTTGACAAAATGATATCTTTCCAGTGCTCGGAGTTCCTGATGCCCCAATTTCAGAAGGCCTCTGGGTTCACTTTGCTCTGTAGACCATGACCTTGGGCCAGGTCTAAGTCTTGATCTTCTAAAGTTCTAGACTCAGGAATTCTTCCTGTGGATTTGAGGGTAGCAAACGTGATTCTACGATGAGGGAGGGAGAGAAACAGGAAACTACTGACCTATTAGTCTAACATCAGTGGTAGTTAAAATGCCTTGAAAAGATAAAAGGACAGAGCAAAGTTCACATGAATTTGTGAAGGGAAAATAGTGTTCGACTATTCTGCTTAAGTTCTTTGAGGATATGACTAGATGAAGAGGAAACCAGAGTATGTGGTGTATTTGGATTTCACCAAGGTCCCCCCTCAGAAGGATGATCAACAAGGTTAGAGCACATGGAATTGGGGTAACATACTGACACGGATTGAGAATTGGTCACTGGACAGAATGCAAGAAGCAAGATTCTCAGTTTGGTAGAATAAAACTAATGAAGCACTGTACAGATTAGTGTTTGGACTTCAGCTTTTCCACAGTCTACATCAATGACTTGGCTGAGGAGACCAAATGTCATATTTCTAAGTTTGCTGACAATAGTAAACTAGGTAGAATTTAAGTACAGAGGAAGACAGAGACTGTTACAGGGTATATGGACATGCTGAATGGGTGAGAACGTGGTAGATGGAATACAATGTGGAAATAAAGTGAGGTGATCCACTTTGGTACACATAAAAGCAGAGTATTTGTTAAATGGTGAGAATCTGAGTAGTGTTGACATTCAAAGGGATCTGGGTGTGTGTACAAAAAGACACTCTAGGACAGTGTGCAGAAACAGCAATCAGCAGCACTCAAGTCACCAAGAATAGTGGGAGACTGGAAGATCAGGAAAGCTTTGAAAAGCAACAGAGCCACTAAGCAAGCAATAAGGAAAGGGAAGATTATGAAAGTAATCTAGCACAAAATATAAAAAATGAATAGTGTAAGTTTTTAATTATATAAAGCAGAAAAGAGTGGCTAAAGTGAACGTAGGTCCCTCAGAAGATGAGAAGTGGGAATTAATACTGGGTAATGTGGAAATGGCAGAGGCTTGGAATGACTATTTTGTGTCGGTCTTCACTATGGAGGACACATCTAACATGCCAAAGAGAGATGTTATGAATGTGATGGGAGGTGAGAACCTCAATATAATCACCATCACTAAAGAGGTGGTGCTGAGCAAACTAGTGCGCCTAAAGGTAGACAAGTATCCTGGTTCTAATGGAATGCATCCCAGGGTACTGAAAGAAACGGCAGAAGTTATAGTAGAGGCAAAGTGTGATGATTTACCAAAATTCTCTGGACTCTGGGCAGGTCTCAGCAGATTGGAAGACAGCAAATGTCATGCCACTGTTTAAAAAAAGGATGTAGGCAAAAGGCAGGTAACTATAGGTCTGTTAGCTTATCATCTGTAGTCAGGAAAATGCTTGAAGCTATCATTAAGGAAGAAATAGCGAGATATCCAGGCAGAAGTGATTCTATCAGGCAGACAGACACAGCACGAATTCAGGAAGGGCAGGCCCCGCTTGACAAACTTTAAGTTCTTTGAGGATATAACAAGCACAGTGGATAGAGGGGAACAGGTGCATTTAATAAGGTGCCAAATAAAAGACTTACCCATAAGATAAGGATGCATGGAGTTGGGGGTTACGTATTAGCATGGATGGAGGATCAGTTAACCAATAGAAGGCAGAGAGTTGGGATAAATGGGTTGGCAATCAGTGGTGAGCGGAGTGCCGCAGAGTTTAATGCTGGGCCCACAACTGTTCACGATATACATTTATGATTTAGAAGAGGCGACTGAGTGTATTATTTAAATGGTGAAAGAGTTGCAGCATGCTGCTGTGTAGAGGGACTTCAGAGTGTTTGTGCATGAATTGCAAAAGGTTGGTTTGCAGGTGCAACAGGTTATCAAGGCAGCAAATGAAATGTTGACCATTGCTAGAGGGCTTGAATTTAAGAGCAGGGAAGTTGTGCTGCAACTGTACAGGGTACTGGTGAGGCCGCACCTGCAGAACTGCTTGCAGTTCTGGTCACCTTACTTGAAAGAAGATATACTAGCTCTGGAGGCAGTGCAAAGGAATTTCACTAAGTTGATTCTGGAGATGAGGGGTTAGCTTACACATATAAAATTATGGAAGGAATAGATAAGATAGAGCAGGAAAGTTGTTTCCACTGGTAGGTGAGACAAGAACTAGGGAACATAGCCTCAAGATTCTGGACAGTAGATTTAGGACCAGATGAGGAGGAACTGCTTTTCCCAGAGAAGTGAATCTGTGAAATTCTCTGCTCAGGGAAGCTGTAGAGACTACCTCATTAAATAGATTTAAGACAGTTAGATCGATTTTGGCATAGTAGGGGAATTATGGGGAAAAGGTAGGAGCTGAGTCCATGGCCAGATCAGCCATGAACTTATTGAATGGTGGAGCAAGCTCAATAGGCCAGATGGCCCACTCCTACTCCTTATTTTTTATGTTCTTATGTTACTGAGAGGGCAAATGATATGTTTGCCTTTATTTTGAGAAAATTTCAATAAAGAAATAAAGCATTATTGCACCTGGACTACTGTGTACAGATTTGGTCTGCCTACCCAAGGAATGAGAGAGTGCAATGAGGATTCAGGAGACTGGTTCCAGGGATGGCGGGTTTGTTGTAAGGAGAGAGCAATAGACTGGGACTATATTCACTAGAGGAATAAGACAAGATCTCACAAAGTTTATAACATTCTTAATGGGCTCGACAGGCTAGATGCAGGGAGGAGGTTTCTCTGGCTGAGGAGTCCAGGGCCAGGGGACAGAGTTTCAAAATGAAAGGTAGGTTTTTTAGGCTGCAAGATGGAGAAATTTCTTCCAACACATTAAAGACAATAGCAGATTTCACCACTGATATCTACCTTTACTGAAAGGTTGCTCCAAGAGAACTGATTCACATTTTAAAATAATCTTTATTATTTGAGAACAGGTTGATAGGGGATCTGTCTTGCAGATGTTAAGTGTAAGGCTTTGGTTTGGATGAATTTAGGTTCTGGAGCGTAGGTGCCATAGGTTGAACAGTATGCCTTTAATTCTGAGGATTAGTTTCACTCCAACAGAAATTTTGCTGAAGGTCAGGTGCAGCAATGGGGTGAGAAGTACTGAAAAGTGTCAAGACAGTGACGCAACCTTGTTTGACACCAGTCTGTACCGAGATTGACTCCAAAATAGTCCAACTGGATTTGCATTCCATCTTGAAGCAAATCCAAATTGAAGTTGAATTTCTGGGGGCAGCTAAATTTGAGGAGCAAGTTCTTTAGTTCAAGACAGAGGTTTTGGAGACGTCAAGTTATGTGCAGAGGTTGGTACTGCTCCCTGCATTGCCCTTGGATTTGTCACATGATAAAGATTACATCCACTGTGCCTCCAGTTAGATGGAATCCACACTGACCACAACATGGTAGAAATTCAGATAGAGTTCGAGGAACAACACCCCAGGTCCAAGACTAGGTCTTTAACTTAAACAAGGGCAATTGTAATGGTATGAAGGTGGGTTTGTCTAGATTGCAATAGGTAAATATTTTAAGAGATAGGTTTGTAGATGAGCAGTGGTAGATATTCAAAACAACTTGCCCATAATTTTCAACAGAAATTTATCCCAATTAGAAACAAAGATTCCATGAGAAAGAAAGAGGAACTGTCTGTGTTTGAAAGGTCAAGGATAATGTTAAATCAAAAAGTAGGGCACAAATCAGCAAAAGTTAGTGGTAGACTAGAGGACTGGGAATTTGTTTTAGGAACCAGTAGCAAAAGGCTAAAGTTCTCATAAATAGGGAGAAATTGATTTTGAGAAAGATGCACATGTTGTATCAAAACAAATAGCAAGAAATTCCATGGATATACAAAAAGAAAGTGTGTGGCTAAGGTAAGTGTAGTGCCTCTACAGAATGAGCCTAATGAATTAGTAACAGGAAACAAAGAAATGGTAGATACCTTAAAGCAATTTTTTTTTTAAACATCAATCTTCACCGTGAAGGACATCGTAAAATATCCCAAAGATAATAGATAGGCCAATTTCAAATAACATGGAAGAGCCTGAAAAAATCCCTATCATCAGGGATGAAGTATTGGATAAACTCATAGAACTAAAGACAGACAAGTTGCCAGGACCAGATGGCCTGCACTCCAGGGCTTTTAAAAGGAAGTGGCTGCAGAGATGTGCAACACAATGAAATTTTTCAAAACTCACTAAATTCTGAGAGTACCAGAGGATTGGAAAACAGCAAATGTGTCTCCCTTATTAAAGGAAGCAGGAAGACAAAAGGCAGGAAACTATACACCAATTCATTTAACATCCACTGTTGGCAAATGTTAGAGTCAATAAACAAAAAGGAAATAACTAATCATTTAGGAAAGTTTAATATAATGAAACCAAGTCAACATGGTTTTATGAAAGGTAAGTTGTTTGACAAATTTGCTTAAGTTCTTTGTGAATGTAAAAGGGAATAGAAGGGAACCTTCTAGTATAATGTATTTAGATTTCCAAAAGGCTTTTGATAGCATATCATACAAGAGATTGGTGCATAAATTAAGAACTCGTGGCACTGGAGAAAGCATGTCAGCATGGACTGTGACCTGGTTATCACATGGAAAGAGTTGAAATAAATGGGTCTTTTTCAGTTTGAAGAAGGATGTACCAAAGGGATCAGTTCTTGGCTGTCAATTATTTATATGAAGTAAAGGGCTCAACTGCAATATATCCATGTTTGTGAATAACACAAAAATAGACAGAAGGGCTTGATGTGATGAGGATATTGAGACCTGCAATGGGATATAGATAGATTTAGTGACTGGGCAAAAACTGGCAATGGAGTTTAAAGTGGGAAAGTGCAAGGTCATGCATTTCTAGGAGGAAAAAGTGGATTCTTCTCTAAATGTAGGAAGACTGCAAATGGGCATTCTAGCACTTGAACCACAAAAAGCTAGTGGGCAGGTTTAATGAGTGTTAAGGCAGTAAATGGCATTTTGCCCTTTATTGCAAAGAGTTAGAGTTTAAAAACAGGAAGGCTTTGTTACAATTGCACAGAATGTTGGCAAGACCACAGCTGGAGTACTGCACACAATTTTGGTCTCCTTATCTTTAAGAAAAAAGGATATAGTAGCAGAGGGAGTCCAAAGGAGATTCACTAGGCTAATTCATAGGATGAGAGAGTTGCCCTATCAGGAGAGGCTAAACAGTTTGTGTCTATATTCTTTGGAGTTTAGAATGAGGGGCAACCTTAAGGAGACATACAAGACCCTGAAGGTACATGACAGAATGGATGCCAAGATGTTTTCACTAGTGAAAGAATCTTGAATAAGGGGACATTGATACAAGGGGCTGTCATACAAAACAGAGCTGCAAAGAAATTTATTTTCACAGAGGGTGGCAATTCTCTGCCTTCCCCCCCCCCCCCCCAAATCCGAGGATTGTGGAGGCTAGCTCATTCGAAGTATTTAAGGTGAAGATACATAAAATTTTAAAGATCAGGGAATTAAGAGCTATAGGGAACTGCCACTGAAGAGGAGTTGAGGTCAGCATAGATTAGCCATGATCATATTGAAAGGCAGCACAAGCTTGAGGGGCCTGGTGGCCTATCCTTACACCCATTTTCCTGTGGTTTCTTTTCCCCTTGAGTTTTGATTTGGGGAGCAGCTCTTCAGCCCATGGTTGGGCAGGATCTGGCAACAATTTTCCTTGTAGCATACAGGAGGGAGACCCCTTCGTAGCTAGTGTTAAACTTGTCTCCTTTCTTCAAGATGGTCATGATGATAGCAGCCCTAGGTTCCCCTAAGTACATCATCCTCTTGCGATGAGATTGCAGATTTGCAACTGAAGTTTTTGATCACAGGAGTTTTAGAACTTCATTGAGAATACCCTCTGCTCCTTGGACATTGTTACTTTTTAAGTTAGGATATGGCCTTCTGGACTTTTGGTCACTAGTGTCAGCAAGGCTGGACCAAATCGACTGCCTTGGGATGGAGTCAAAGGCGTTCAAGTCAAAGTTAGTCATGTTTGAGGTCTTCTTTGAAGCATTCCTTCTATTGGGATTTGCTGCCCGTTTTTAATGTTCACCTCCATTTCTGGTTCTCACTGGGGTTGGGTCCAGGTTTTAGGGTTGTAGATGGTCTTGACAGTGCTGAAGCAGCACATTATTCAGGAACTTAGTAACAGCAGCCACTACCTCACAAATCTGCTTCTTACCAATCCCAACCATACATCTCCAAGGTCATCTTGCTTTGGCCCTGATTTTACTTTGGTTAGGTCTGTGGGGAGAAAATCTAAGGAGAGAGGGAGGGATCATTATTCACTTCATTACATGTAAATTATTGCATTCTGTTTCACACCATTTTCTCGTATTTTCATCTATTCTCAATGCCAGAGTACTGAAATTATTTGCTACTGATGTTTTCCCAGTCTTTTCATACCACCCTTTCAATATGCTTCCACATTTTTTAACCAGCCAAACGGCTCCTTATTCCCTCTTTGCAGAATGTGTGTGTGTATAACTTTTAATTATATTTTGTATTGATTTTAGGAATACGTTCATCAAGCAATTTTTTCCATGGTACTTCCCTTCTCATCACCAGAAATATCACTGAGCGATTTATCTTTTTAGTTCTGCCATTTCTTTGAATTTATCCTCAGCTCTACACCAGACCAAAGCTGTTACTTAATCTATGATATTCAATTTCATCACTTTGAATCTGATCAATCTTCTAATTCCTGAGCACTGACTGGGTCATTCACAAATATCTGGTCAAGGTGAATGGCAACACTCATGGCTTCCTCATTTCAGTCATGAAGCAGTCTTGCATAACACTAGTTAAAAATGTGTAGTCATGAAGCTGACAGGTTGAAAAATGTGGATTTTCACCATTAGTCAGCTGCTCATTAAAAAACAAATTAGGGGTCTGGCAAGAAAGGGGATTTGAAGTAGATCAGTCATGATCTTGTTGAATGGTAAAGCAGGCTCAAAGGACCATTTGATTTATTCCTGCACCTAGTTCTTGTACTTTTCTTCATGTACCAGAACCACCTTCCTTCGTGTGCCAATGAGAATTTATTCACACAAAATTTCTAACTAGGCCTTAAATGTCTCCCCGTCACCACAAATCAGCTTTACTTGCTTCACCTAAAACTCTGACAGAGCTACACCACCACCTCTTCTCAGCATCATGTTTTTTCCAAAAAACACATTCATGGATATTAAGTAAATTTCTAGTTGTTGAACAGAGCCAGGTTTCCCTTCCCAACTCATGGCAATTCCCTATCACTACAGTACTTAGCATGGCATCTTATTTCTATTGTGTATCATTTGAATACATATTGAAGTTACAACCTTTTGTGCCCTCAACATCATGCTCTGATTTTTAACTGTCAGGATATTGTTGGCCCTACCCATCTGCTGGTGCCTTTCTGCTTTTTCAAAAAACCTTTTGGGATATAGCTTCTTATATGGCCTCTCCACTGTAGATTAAACATGTCTTCTTAATGTCTCTTTACTCATAACTGCAACAGAGATAGGAGAACATTCACTTTAGGAACTGCAGTGGTTAAAGGTGGTGGTTTCCTCCTGAGAAGGAGGTTAATAAAAGAGTGCTGGTTGCAATAGGTACAGAGGTATACCTAGTAAACAAAGAGATCCAAGTTCTCTTGAGTATGTTCTCATGCAGGGCGAAATGTGTAGAATGATGGATAGAAGGGAGTGGGTTGCCATTTCAGCACAGCTCAACCAAACTGAATAATGCACACATTTATAAAAATATTCTTTCTTCCACTGTCAAGAATGGGAATGGTGCAAAATTTTAAAATACCATTCCATATCTATGAACCACTGAATACACCATAATTCATAGGAAGTTAACTTTTTTTTAGTTAAAATGTTATTTTCTGAATGGGAGAATCACTAAGATATTGCACCACAGTTTAGGTGGAAGCATGTTTAATCTACTCAGAATAAAGTTTGCCCTAAAAAATGAGACAGACCAATGTCAATTAAAGGCTCACTATTGTGTATGAGAGAGTGTTTTTAAAATTAGTACTGCTAAGTCTCTGGTTCAGGGTTTTAGTGTAAATTCTAATATTTGGATATTCTACATTTTGCTGCCATTCTAATTTCACAAATGTTAATAACTTCTGGTACAATTTTTGGTGCAGTTGCTCAAAATTTTGCTTGCACATAGAATGTAGGAATTCAGAGATTAAAAACATGGTCATTAAAATTCTTTTGGATTTTAGTTATGTCAATGTCTTTCAGAGGGGAGGAGTGAACCATGATCTGAAGTCCCATTAGTTCCAATGTGAAAGATCATAAAAAGGCATGTGCTTCAGTTTCTAATTCTGGGAGGTAGGACAGGGCAAAAATTCCAAGTGCCACAGAGATAATACTTTCTCCTCCCTCCAATGGACATGCTGATTCAGCAAGATGAATTTATACAATGTCTTTCAGATCCTCAAGATATCCCAGGCCACCGACTTCACACACAGTTGTATGCACATGCATAAGTTCACGTACTTATAGTAAAATAACTTGGATATAAATGACCAAATTATTGTGCTGGTGCAATCAATGATGGCTAGTAGATACAACTTTTCCTCAGTTTTTCAAAACTCTCATTTAGTTTAGCGTTTACTTCAGATCAGTATCATGTAATCTACAAACACCAAAATGATACCTTCTCTACCAGAGCTTAGATCATCTGGGAGGAAATTGGTATACCTGCCACTGGTCTGAAGAACAACCACATTGCATGCAACCCTTAATAACAACTTTAACTTTGTACTACCATTAACACAGAAAATATTCCAATGTGCTTTACAGATGCATTATCAAAATTTCAAAACAAAATCAAAGAAAGCTCTGGACAAGCAACAAACCTTGGTCAAAGTAGGAAGCATGTTGGAAGAAGACAGAAATACAAAGCCTGAAACTCAAGTCTCAGGTCTCATGGCTGGCAGCAGTAGAACAATTATAATCATGGATGAACAAGAATTAGAGATGAGGGGCTGAAGAACTAGAGAATAAGCATGAGAATTAAATCTGAGCCACTGCACATGGATATAATTAAATGGTACCTGAAGTCAGTTATCTCAACAATACCATAGCTTAGATGAGCCAAGGTAAGAGGAGTCAATAATGCTATGGATATGGAAATAGTCAGTCCTGGTGACCACAGGGATGAGTCTGAATCTCAAGTTCACACATGTAAGTTGACAATCTGATGGGCTTGAAGATGTGTGTGTATGCGCGCACACACACACACTTTAAGACTGAACTTCTTCCTAAAGTACCATCATTTGTCATAGCATCCAACTAAAAACAAACAGTACATCTACCTGGAGTTCCTTTCAAGGATCTTTAGAGGAAGACTTCTGTGCATACGTGAGAAAAAAAAAGGACACAGTTTGCATCTTTGCTTCATAGCAAAGATGATCTTCCAGGATTCAGCATTTAAAAGACTGATGGCAAGTACCAGCTTGCACCTGAAGGCTTGCTGGTAATCACATGCAGTATGTCAGACAGAGTGACATAGCAGCAGGGGTTGATCAAGCATTGTGTTAAGGCAACCCTATAACCATAATCTGCATAGTCAAAATATGAAAGCTGAACCAGAGTCCTCAACAAATATCTCAAGTGAAAGCTTAAATGGAAGCTTAACATTTCTAGTATTCTGGGGTCCACCTCCCCTAGCTTCCAGATTTTACATGGGCATGGTTTTGACTGCCACCTAAAACAGTGCAAGTGGCATTGGCAACAAAAGGCATGTCATGCTTTCTCAGGGAGACAGCATCCCTGATAATCTCCCAACATTTCAACAAATTTGACAGAGTCCCATGGTGTCATTTGGGTCATGTGCAACTCTATTGTACAAGGATTGGAAATTGTAAGGAAAATTATTGGTACATGAAAAAAGGGGCAATTTTCCTAAAGTGCCTCTAGGGACAACTGTTGTCAAAAATATTATGCAACTGACAAAATGCACTTAGTCTTCTCACCCTTTTTATTTTGTAATTGTAGTAAGGAAATAATTGAAGATCATGCCTTCTACTGGACTCTTACTTGTTTGATGTGGGCACATACAGCTGGTTGACTAATGTTGTGAGCAACACCTGTAGCTTGGAATGACCCCAAAAGTTAACAACTCAGACTATAAACTCTAGGCCATGCCTGGTGACAACTTGCAATCAGGTGTTCCAGCAGAAACATAGCTCTGTAACAGCCTCATGGTACTGTGGAACTTCCTTACATGTTCTGCAGTGAATTGCAAGGGTGATTTATTTCCTGCACACTTTAGTTTTCCCCTTGCAGCTTCCCCCTGCACTTCAGGTCTTTGGACTTGTTGCTTCTCTGTATATTCTTCTGGCCACAGTGATATAATAATCCAACCTGTAATGCCATGTAGGTGATTTCCAGAAGACCTTGACCAAAACCCAGAAAACTCTATACTCACTTTGAGGTCAACAACAACCAAATCAACATAAGCAGTTAAATTCAGCCAACCAGTGTCATACCCAGCAGAACTTGAGTATCCTTTTAATAAGGCTTTTCCCATCCATTAGTTGTATGTAATTTTAAAATCTCTATAGTTGCTGAAAATAACACATGAAAAAAGGCCAAGGAACCCTCAAGTAGAACCCCAATATATTCTTATATATATTATTCCCCAATATATATATTATTAAATATATTATTGGGCATGAAGTGCTCAATTATTGGTCTAATCCAGATGAAACCAAGCCCAAACACTGTTAATCAGGTGGACAGTATAGAAAGCTGCTTGTAGATAAAGTATATCCATACATTTGAGTAAACTGTGGTCAAAGTATATCAGAACAGAGATATTATTCCAAATACCCACAACAATTTAGTAACACAGGGAACATTACCTGCCAATGAAAATGACTTTTTTTTAAAAAAAATATAGTGAACTCATGTAATGTTAAGGGTATTCCAACAATAAAAGGGCTGTCTTAGCCATTTATATAATTTCATTTTCAAGAAATGAAAGAATGCCAATTCTTATAATGGGATTAATTGTAATTGGAACTACTATTGTGGCTTACTTAACTTTATTTTACATAGCAAGCTTCTAAGCAACATACAGGTGCTCTCCTGCATATCCTTCTAAACTTTGGTGAAAATAGGTTGTAAAAATAACTCAGCTTCAGTTTAGGGCTTCTGGAGGGTTTCCTCTGAAATTAATTTGGAAACTTCCCCTCATAACATAGAAAGGGTTCAGAGATAAAATAACATGGAGGTCCAAATGTACATTAACAATTGTCATGCACGGGCCCTGCCTAATCGTAGAGGCATTTTTGCCCACAAATTATCATGGTGCTATTTTTATTCAATGGAAGGATCTAGATATCACAAGGTCAGAATTCCTTAACCAACCTTGAGAAAATGGTTGAGCTGTTTTTGAACCACAGCAGCCATTGTGAAAGTACTCTCTCAGTGCTTGATATCTTTTCATAAGTCATAGGATATGATAATTAGAATCCTTGTAAAACAAAATGTAACTGCCAAAGACTAGATCTGGCTCAGGTAGTCATTTCCAACAGAGGGGCAAAAAAAAAATCTGGCAGTGCATGTTTCATCTTTATCACATGCTTTCAAGACATTAACATTGTCTAAGATACACAGATTCTCTAAGCCACCTACCAGGACTTTCTACTCGTTTATAGTGATATGGATTAATGCAGACTTCTTTCTGCTTTGAGCCAAATGGAAATTCACAACACTCTAGTGGCTTCAGTTCATGATGACTTTGAAGATCCGGCCATCGCCATACACGGCAATAAATAACATGTGGTAGGCCCTTTCGATGTGATACCTGAAGACGACCATCTAGAGACCGAGGAATAGTGACACAATTACTAGGTTGACCAGGACTGCTTAATGCCTTCTCCAACTCTTCCATGGCTCCCTTCTTCTTCTTGAGTTTTTTCACCAAGGCATCAACTGCTTTTTCAGCCCACTTTTCCTCCTCATCTCCTTGCTTCCAGCCCAGTAGGCGTTTCACAGCTGGGCTGGTGAATGAGAACAAGCTTGCCATTGTCGTCATCTCAACTAGTTTTGAAGCCAATAGCAGGGATGCTATTGTGTTTCAAGAGATTAACAGTAGTTCTGAAGAAGTGGTTTTAAAAAGGAATACTATTCTGATCACCAAACCAGTCTTGAGATACGAAATTCTGCTTTGTACTTCAGCAGGATTCCCCCAAAGTCTAGTTTAAAATCCACAGGGAAAAATAATTTCAATTTGGTTTTGGAATGTGTTCAGATAATTTTCTTTCGGATCTATGAGAAAACAAGAGCAAAAAGTTAGACTAAAAAATTTGTTCAAGATTAATTATGCATTCAGTCCTAACTTGAATACTTCAAGCATATTTTCCAAGTGATTTTCCCTACCATAATAGAGGCTGGCATTTATAATGTGTGTATTTTTTTGCTAACATGGATGGAATGGCATGATCACAAAGACTAAACAGGACTCTACTTTCATTAACTAAATTTAAGTTGCATTTTGTTTCATGTGAACAAATCATACTTGTCTAATCAACATCGATTAAAAACTTAATTGTACTACTACAAAGTTAATTTGTCCCAGCACTGAATTTATGTAGTATTTCCAAAAAATCAGCATGGCTATTAAGACGCAAAGTATTTTAATTACATGCAGGCCCAGAAAGAGTACCAGCTTGTTATCCTTTCATTTTTGACCCCAAGAAAGTCCCAATATTTGAAATCTTGCAGACAAAAACGAAAAAATTTCAAAGAAATATAAGAACAAGTGGCACGGTAGCGTCAGCGATCAGGGTTCCACGCCCGCTATATGTAAGGAGTTTGTACATTCTCCCGTGTCTGCGTGGGTTTCTGCCAGGTGCTCCGGTTTCCTCCCACATTCTAAAGACATACAGGTAGGTTAATTTGGGGGTTTAAAATGGGTAGCGCGGACTCATTGTGCCAGAAGGGCCTGTTACCACGCTGTAAATAAAATTTGAAATTTTAAAATTTCTTTCTGTTTCAACACCTGCTTACCTTATGGCATTACGCCAACCAAAGGATGCAAAACTAGATCAGTCAGTACATATAATTCCCGGGATTTATTCTGCATTTCTTTGCTTTAGCATTCACTCAAATTTTTATTTGCCAGTTACTCAATTTTTTAAGAACCCAGGCTTTCCCCATACAGTAAATAAACATCACCCCTTCAATTTAAGATTGGAACATGGATAAATATGCTTTTTTTTGAAAAAAAGCATAGTAATTCTTCTGTAAGCTTTAGATATGTGACAATAAGGATGATCAGTCACATTGACTAAAACAAAAAAAAACTCAAATCACAGAAACTTCCAATAAAATGGACCATCAAGCACAAAACTGCTTCAGAACTAATAGAAAATGGGTATGCTCATCTAATAGTGCCCAAGTGTAGCAGAAGTACTGGTCTTTCTGAAAGCAAGAATATAGTTATTTACATATATAATCACCAGCTCAAATATACCAAGTTACTTCCAAAATGTGACAAATTGATATAGGGCATGGGAAATAAAAACAAAATATTTTAAAACAAAGGAAAACTCAATGGCAGAAAAGAACATTTCTCATATCAAATTGCACTTTTATTCAAGGCTACAGCAAGGAAGGAGTGAAAAAAGGACAAAAAAGGACAAGAAAGACCATAGAACTAAATTTCAAACAGTGAATTTTTAAAAGCAATCTAAAAAAAAATCAGCCTGAACAAAATCTCTTTCCTGGTGGTTTAGGAATTGAACTTTACAACTACAATCAATACTGAAAACTATATAAAACAAAATTGCTCTACCCCAAACATCACCAACCACACTCTCCACCATTCTTCTCTTCTACTTGTCCCCACCCAAGGGAACTAAATTTTGAGCATATTACGGCAATTACAATTAGTATTTTTTCCATGGCGTCGCCAAGTTTGAGCTCTCTTATTAGTAAATTCAAACTAACAAAACATCAGCTAAGTGGTATGGCCAAGTGGAAATGTAATCCACAAGGGAACAGGATACCTATCTGGAATGCTTGCAAAACCCAGATACCAGCACTTCACACATTCTAGTCAGCTCATACCTTCCTCTCACTACATTTACACATGCAAAAGCAACAAAAAATTATACTTAACTGCCTTTGGAAAAAGCAGCAGAAACTGATTACAAAATAGTTCTAAATGTTCAGGTCCAGCAGAAGCCAGTGGATTTCTTTTTGGGCAACATGCAAACACTGGGTCTCTGCCACAGTTCCGAGTCTCCCAACTGAGTAGAGCTGTCAACGATAAGTGTGCATCTGTACCCAGGTGGAAACTCTCCTGCCTTTCAACTTTCCACATATACCTGCATATAGACCATCCTCCTAGGTGGTGTGCACTGTGATGCATTTCCTCCACCAGAGGCAATACCTTCAGGATGCCAGCAGCCCCCAGTAGCAAGCATCAGCTATGCTGTTCTGCAGGAATTGCTCGTCTTTTACCAAGACCTTTACAGAGTCTTCAGAGCCTGGGGCAGGGTTATCTCCAGTACCACGTCCCCCTCTTCTTCCACCCCCACCACCCCCAAGGCAGAGGGAGGCACTCTCACTGCCCGACCACTTGAGCTCATAGCCAAAATCTCTGGCAGTTTTGTCACAGGACTCAAGTGAGTGTGGCATCCTGGCCGATTCAATCCTCACATGGCTGGGAATGTTCAGATCCAGGTACCGAAAACCTCCTTGGGAACCATTCCCACGTAACATGAGCAGTTTCTAGGAGATGCCCTGCTGTGCCACTCTGGACAGCACCATGATATTTCCTGTATAGCCTGCTCCTGCACACTCTCCAATTCTTCAGTCATCTGCTGTCTAAACATGCCATGACAGTTCATTCTGCCACCCCACAGCAAGTGGAGGTGTTCTACAAGAGAATCTACCCCCCTTTGCATCAGGGACCCAAGGTGGTCAGAGCAGTCCCATGCAACAGATTTTATAGTTGGTTCACAGAAACTAGTGACCTGGAGGAGTCAGTCTTTCACATTTACACAAAACACAAGAAGCTGCAGCCCGTCTGAGTATTTTGAAGAGGTTGCGCTTCAAGTTCTGGTTGCATTTCAGCCCCACAATCCAGACCTTTGAGCACTCCATGCAAAGGACTGCTCCTTGGTCTGCTCCTGGGCCTGGCCAGAGTTGCTGTTCATAGGTCCACACAGCAGGCTGTTGAGTGATCTGCCCAAGCCAACTGCTTGCCTCTCTTCTGAGCACACACCCATGGTATCGTAGCTCATTGGATGCCTTCCAGGACCAGTGTATGCTGTATAGAGGATTGCATTTTAAAATAATAGGCTCCATGGAGAAGGACCACAATTCAGGGTACTCCTGCCACTGCACACAAATTAAATTGTGTTGAAAGTAAATAGTTCATGGGGTTTTAAGTCTGTAAATGAATGATAACTGATGTGTGATTGGTGTAATTTTGTACATAATTTGGTCCAAAGTCCTTCTAACAGTGAAGTTCCTTACACTGTTACCTTTCAGCTAGTGGTAGCAGCAAATTATACTTTATCTGGCTTTACTAATTAGGGGGTAGACAATACTGAGCTCCTTGGATGAGTGCAGCATATCCCATACAGGCCTTCACATTGTTTACCACTGAACTTCATCCATGCTTGTTCTTCATGTACTTTTGGCAGCTGTAGGTATATTGTCAACCACTTGCTTCTGTAGGTCTGCTCCTTTTAAAGGCTAGTCAATAAGGCTGCAAACTTCAGAGTAAACCTCCTTTTATCTTGGCTAGAAAACAAATTACATTTAGGCCACAGAAACATCCTACCTTACGAGGGTCACTTCTACTTTCTTCACAAGCCACTCACTGTGTCTTTGCCTAACACTGCTTGAAATGAAGTACAAGAACATGTTGTTCGAGTTTCTAAAATTATGGGATTCATGTTCAATACAGGATATCTTTCTCTCTCAAGTTCCTTTGAGCTTCATATTGGTCAAATGAAAAGCTGCAACACAGAGGCCCCAGCTTTCAGTCAGTAGCTTTCTTCATACCGTTCCAGTTTCTCATGCAACTAGTGGCAAACTTCCAAATTGATTTCAGTGTCAGGCATGTGGTGCTGTACCATATTTCACTTGTCCTTTTTTTTGAAACCATTTTAGAGAACTGCACTGCAAGGCCAGACTGATGCATGTACTTGACCAGGATTGTGCACCTTTTATACCTTCTGCAACATCTGAAGATTCAGAAGCTAATTCCACTAGACCAAGTGTATGCTGAAGGACAGTGCCGTGTATGAAGCCTTGACAATGCAGAGTTCGATACGTTTTTAAAGTAAACATACTAATATCCTGATGTCACCCAGACTACTGTTTAAATTTGCGAGGTCAAATCCAAAAGAAATCATCAGCAGCTTTAAAACCTTGTGTTAGTGTCTGATGTTTTCACCATTTTTCCATCTTACAGTGGAAATACTGCTGTTGAAATTTTTGGCATCAAGTATAGATTCTGATGCAACGTCATTACCAAATTATGGATTTTATAGTAATTGCTCAGGCACACAGTTGTCATTCCCATGTCCATATCCTTTAGTATTTCATAAGAAATGAAGAATCAGTTGTTTTCTTTCTTTGGCCACATCACAACATCGCTTTAAATTGTACTTGGATTTGGCAACATTCTGCTCACTAATACCCAACCATATGCAGCACCCACATTTCTAAACATTTGAACAAGAAATCTTTCTCCAAGGAAGATTTTGAAAAGGTTGACTATCCTTTCAAAAGCAACTTTCGCACTTGTTTATAGTGAGAACATATGTACTTTTGGGTCTATACAAACAATGTGTACAGTACATAGCATTACTACACCTTAAGCATATTTTGGCATAGTTCTGCAAAGATGAAATATATTTTTGCCATCACTTTTCAGAAGTCTGCAAGATTTATATCAAACAAATCCACTTAAATTTTTAAACTATAACTGGAAAAGAAAATTTACTCTTTCCAGTGACAGTACTTTCCACTATTATACATTTACTCTGATATTTGTTTTAATGAAAGATGGAATTTGATGTCATTAGTTTGCAGAATAAATCAACCCAAACACAAGAACTCCTCTCACTATAGCCTATTTATACTTTCTTCTTAATAAGGGAGTTCACCCATTAGTCTTTTGGGAGCATTTACCAAAAAAAAACAAAAAGATCTATGCTTGGTGTGCTTCCCTTCTTGCATAATCCCTCAGGATTTAGGATGATTTACTTCCACTCCAACTGGGTTGAGATGGTTAACGAGAACAACGTGAAAACAGTAGATACTTTGGCAACTGGAGTAGGTGGTAGCTAACAGCATAGGCAGGTGGGTGGGTGCTTAGTGACATGGTCTGTAATGCTGCAATGACACAAGAGACTGTAGGTGCTGGAATCTGGAGGCAACAAACTATCTGCTGGAGGAACTCAGTGGATCAAGCAGCATCAATTGTGGGGGGGAGGAACTGTTGATATTTCGGGTCTGCACCAGGACACGTAGGAGATATGGTCCGCTCCTTCTAGGCCTGCAGTCTGGTTCTTAGAAATATATAGAAACATAGAAAATAGCAGGATCAATATGATCCTTTATTGTTGAAGGGCTGTTTGAAAAAGGACCTCTCTCTTGCAGACTTTGCATACAAGGTACATCCTCTCATATGCTTCAGTGAACATGTTAACAATGGCTTCAGCTCAGCCACTGAGCATATACAAAAAGAAGCACTATCTACATACTGCTGCTCAGTTTGAATTCTGGACTGCAGTAGGTTGAACAACTTCTCAAGTTTTGAAGATTAGCTCCATTCTCTGGAGAAGTTTGCTGGAGGCAAAGTTCAACATTGTGCCAAGAAAAATTAAGAAAGGTTTTGCACAACGATGCAGCCTTGTTTGACACCAGTCTTTACCAAGATTGGTTCTGTTGTAGATCTGCCAGTTAGTGTTATGGCTTGCGTGTTGTTGTGGATCACATCTAAGAGTCCATGGGCACCATCACATTCTACAAAAGCCTGAAAGCATGTACCACCGGGCTCAAGGACAGCTTCTATCCCACCATTATAAGACTATTGAATGGTCCCCTAGTATGACAGGATGGACTCGACCTCACAATATACCTCGTTATGACCTTGCACCTTACCGTCTACCTGCACTCTCTAACTGTAACACTTTATTCTACAGTCTGTTATCGTTTTATCTTGTACTACCTCAATGCACTGTTGTAATGAAATGATCTATATGGACAGTATGCAAGTTTTTTTTTTAAACTCTACCTCAGTATGTGACAATAATAAGCCAATTTACCAAGATGCTGGAAATACTCAGCAGGTCAGGCTGCATCTTTTCTGAAACATTGACCACTTCCAACAATTCCTGTTTTTGTTTCAAATTTTCAGCATCTGTAGTTATTTTTTTTTATTTTTCCAATAACATGTTCCTCATTCTTTCTTGACTGATGCAAGTCAAAGGCTTTGTTGAGGTTGAAAAAAAGCTAAGTGGCTGATGCTTTTCCCTGCATTTTTCTTGGGAGTTCTGCATGGTAAGCATCATGTTTTAGATGGATGGAATCCAAATTGGTTAAAGGAGCAGCTCTTCAGTCACTATAAGGCGGTTAAGGAGGACACTGGTGAGGATTTTTCCCTGTGCTGAACAGCTAGGAGATCCCTCTGTGGTTACTGCAGTCGGATGTGTGCCCTTTCTTGAAGATGGACACGATTACAATATCGGAGGTCCATCTCTTCCCAGACGCGAGCGATGATGCTGTGGATCTGTAACTGATACTCTTCACTGCTAAGCTTTAGGATTTCAGCAGGGATACCATCTATTTGAAGACTTAATCGAGTCGGAATATGGCTATTTTGACTTCTTGTTGAACAGCAGTGGTGGTATGCTGGCCCAAATAGGCTACTGTAGGATGGAATCATGAGTGCTCATGTCAAAGGACAGAATGACAGTTCAGGTGGTTTTCAAAGAGTGCCTGTGAGCAGGCAGTGACTGCCTCTCATCTCTGGCGAGTTAACCCCTTGTTCCTGGCTTTCAGTGGCATGAACCTTGGGTGCTTGGGCCATGATAACTTTTGGAGCACTGAAGAACCATTGATAAATAATATTTAAGTTAGCAAAGTTAACAAACCCACCACATACATAGCTAAGGCAAGTCACCAAGCTCTACTTTCTACTACAATTAAAACAAATTGTGATAGTTAATTACATAAATAAACTAGGCAATCATCTTTATAAAAGGGAGGCTGCAATGAGCAATGTTACAAGGAAAAACAATGTTCCAGAGCTAATTAGCAACCATGAAATTATGTTCTATGTGAACAACTTTCCATAGTGTAATGGGATTTATACTTGATGAACAAAGGAAATATTTATGGAAGATATCCTTGAAATGATAGGCTGTGCCGTTACATTTTTCCATTGTTGCATAATGCTCAGGGGAACATTCCATGTGGAATTCTCCTTCTTACATCATTTCCTCCTTCTCAAAAACAATGGATTTTCACAGGTGTTTGACAGAAACTGCCAGCTGCACCGAAGTTTTGGTAGAAACTCAAATTAAAACCATTTATTTTCCCAAAAATTCACAATGATATTTCAGTGATTATAACAGTAGCAATAATAATTAGCAATAGGAGACAACAGGACACAAACGAGAAAAAGGCAGAGCAAGAAAGTGCCATCATCACTCCAAGAAAAATATTCTTGACACTATCTCCTGGTTCCTCCTCCTTGCAAAGTATCATCCATCTTCAATGTTTTTGAACTCGTTGCCTCTGTGGAAATCTGATGCAACTGCAACCATAAGCTATTCCTCTTCATCCTTGTTGACCTGCTTGCAATCAAGGTGTTCACCATTTCATCCTCCTGCAATACCCATTACTTAGCTATGCAGTTCTGCTTTTGCCTGGTTCCATCCTATCTAACTAGTCACAGAATCATGTGCCACAGGGCTTTTCTGTTCCCAAGTTCAAGCCCAGCAAGAGTCTATCCTTGGTCATCTCTTATTTCTTATAAATTCAGCTAAAAGGAACAATCACCCAAAAAATGTCCCATTCCACATATACAGCAACCAAACTGTACGCCACTTCCACTGTGTGCTGTCAGTTTAATGATCTGACATCCAGCCCCTAAAGTACTTTCCAATTAAATATTGACTAAACCAAAACTAGTCTTCTTCCCTGCTACAAACCCAATCAAACCCTCTTTGATCACTGCACACCCTGAACAGTCTGCAACCATGACATCCTATTTCACATGGACCTCATCTTTTGATTCTATACACTCCCAACTCAGAGTCTACCTACACCCAATACTAACCACATTTGTCCCTTCCTCAGATCAATTGCAGGTGAAACTCATGCATTCCTATTTCTTGTTGATTTAACTAATCTAATGCTGCACAAGCCCACTCCTACTTCACATTCTTGAAGTTCTGTCAAGTTAAGCACACTCCTTGGGAATAGTTCTTTCGGGGGATCCGGAGAAACAGACACGAGGAGCATAGAAATCATTAGTACCAGCCTCCACCTTATTCTGCGTTAGTTAAACTGGCCGAGGATATTCTGAGTGCTTAAGACTACTAAATTGTGTAGATAGGTATGTACACTGCACAATTACGTGGCTGTAAATGTAGTCACCATAAGAAACTGACAATGTAACCTAACCTCATGGCATGATAGAATACTTTCGCCCCTAAAGAAAATACCATCAGTTATCAGAACAATAAAATGAAAATGGAGCAGATAATTTAAGGAAGTTCACTCTACTACAACCTTGAGAGCCAGGGCAATGGATAAAACAAGGATGGAGAGACAAGATAGATGGGTTACAAAATGTAAGTCACCAAGGATATGGTTCCGTCATGGTGGTAGGAGCCTCCATTTTGACCATGGAAGAAAAGCAGAATGAACCACAAGTCACATGTCCATCAGTAACAGTACACCTATTTTGAAAATTCTCATCTTTGTTATCCAATTCTGCCAGGGTGACATCCCTACCCATATGTAACTTCCTCAGCCCATAACTTTCAATCTCTTATTCTTCCACCATTATCAGGTCCTTCAGCTGCTTAATCCAAACTATAATTCCATGTCTAAGTGTCTCCAAAAAGTTCCTTAAATCCTATGATTTACTCCAAGATCATGTGCCTTGAAGTTAAATTTTGCTTGATAACACTGCTGAGAAGCAGCCTGGAATGTTTTACTACGTTTAAAAAGGTGATGAATGAAATTAAAATGGATGTGCATGAACTGATGGTTTAAACTATAATATGTGCTGAGACACACTGAAACTCTGTGCAGCCAATGCAAAGGCTATGTAGGGGAGGACTGCAGTCTAAAGTCCTTTAGCACTGGAAGCCCCTCAATCAACTAAAGTTTGTATCACCTCAGGGGGACACAAGAGGCAATGGTACTACGTACAGAAAAATGTACTAACACTACTAATGTATAGAACCAACGACACTGAATGTGTAGACTGAACGACAAATATAAAGGGTCTTGCACTGTTGTTTTTTTTGTACATGAAAATTTATAAATATATTTTTGTAATAAAAAACATTTTAACAGAAAAATGATCCAACCCAAGCAGATAGGCTCACTGAAGGCATACTCAAATGCTATGAATAGACAGATGTAGCAAGCTGAGGAAACATCGCATGGCCATGCCATCCAAAATGCAACAGAGGAAGATCAAAATTGGAGGAGGTTGCAATGATAGGGAGATAAATGATCAGAGAAATTTATATTTGAAGTTCACAGCCTGCTATTGAGAATGGGAAGGCAAAGACAGGGATAACTGAAAAGCAGGTAGTGATAGTCAAGATCTCTTCTCAGATTTCTTTCTCACTTAGCACGTGATAGCATCTTTGAGTCCCAGTTAAAACAGAGGTGTGTTCATCGTCTACTTTTCCACACTTGGCCTGTTGCCATAGCATTTATGAATGGAGACAGTTTTTTTCTTTGAATTCTTTGTTCAAATCAGCTACCCAATTTAAAAAGCAAATCCAAATTCAATTATTAAGTAAAATTAGTAGGATCTTGCTTTCCAATGAAAGTAACAGCAACAATTAACAGCTTCAATGTACAATAGCACCTAGGTGCTTGACAGGGGTTATACCAAGCCAAAAGAGGGATAGATTAAAAATAGCATGATCAAGATGCATAAAAAGGGTGAGGTAGGTGGAAATGCAGCATGGTTCAAGGTGAATTCCAGAGATTAGGAATTAGATAAATAAACACAAGACTGTCAATACCAGGGCAGGGGTTGCAGTTCATATGGCAGGAAGAGATTACAAACACATGCAAAAATGAGGTCAGAGTCAAGGATACATCCCTTGTGAACTAGGGAGGAGCCCTTGCAGGAATGGGAACAGAAAGATCTACCTCAAGTACCCTGACTACAACTAAAGGCCATACTTACTACATTAGTCAACTATGCATATTTCTGTTACTCACTTAGGAATATATAGGGATAGAGAAAAATGAGGGAGAATACAGCATGGTTAGAGTTACAGAAATCAGGATGCTGACTTTGCTTCCAAGTAATTTTGAATATAAATAAATGACTTTAATTTGTACATTGGATTTTAAACTCTGCAAACAGCACAAAATGAATATTCACGTGCTCCAAAGGAATTACAAACTAATGACTCTGAAACACAACTGCTTTAAAATTAAATGAAAATACTAGATAATAGCTTAGTAACTTGAAATCACTTGAAGTTTAAATACCAAAGCTTGCTGTTCTCCAAAATATTTCATACAATATTCTCATTGCACATTTTACTTTTTATAAATAGACAAACATTCTTTCAATGTCATCAGGAACTTAGTTAAATCAAATGTTCTATTAGGATTTTGCTAAATTCTTTACAAGTCACCGCACATTTAGCATTTCTTGATAAATTAAACTGCTTACAGGTGAGACTGTACTGAGAACAGATGCCTGCAACCTCGAAGTTTCATAATTACATTTGGCGTGCTTACATGAAATATTGCTGCAAAGTTAAATCTACACATAACTTTCGGGTAAATATCCGAAGCCAATGGAATTCAGCCAATTCACGTAGGACAGTTGGAACTATGGATGGACTCTCTATGGAGTATTTGGGATGTGGAAAATAAGATAGATTATATATTTAACAAGTTGGTCATGCCACAGGTATGGGAAGAAAGTAGATGGACAAATATCAGGAAGGGTAGACAGGTAATGCAGAACTTGCCTGTGGTCACTCCATTCTCAAACAGGTTTGTGGCACCACGGTCAAATCTGATGCATAGCACGGAAGAGAAAATTCTAGGTAAGCAATGGTGGTAAGGGATTCATTACTAAGTGGAACAGATAGGCATTTCTATGACTGAAAACAAAGACTCCAGAATGGTGTGTGGCCTCCCTGGTGCTAGAGTCAGGGATGTCTTGGAGCAGGCACAGAACATTCTGAAGGAGGGAAAACAGCCTCTAGAACCTCTGTCATAATCTTGCTATTGCTCTCTGTACCTAGTGAGGGTAAAAGTGAGAGGATGGGAGAGAGGGATGTGTGGCTGAAAAGCTGTAACCTGTTAGTGCAAGGACAGGTTACAACTAAACTAAAAGGCAATCAATACTTTAGCAGGGAGGTTTGCTCGTGCTACTCAGAAGGGTTGAAACTAATTTGGCAGGGGGTTGGGAAACTCAATAGATTTGTGGTAGTTGGGGAGACTGGCCAAATGTAGAGGATAAATCAAGCAAGTTCAGTAGGCAGAACAGACAGAGGCAGGTTAGGGTGCATGGTGGGGAGGGAGATGATGGTAGGTTCAAAAACATTTAATTTAATGCAAAGAGCCACACAACCAAGTCAAATGAGTTTGGTGCATGGATCGGCACATGGAATTATGATTTTATTGCAATCATGGAAATGTGGTTGAGTGAAGGAAATGACTGGCACCTTAATGTTCTGGGGTATAGAAGTTTTAGGGGTGACGGGGGAAAACAACACTTCTGATTAGGGAGAATATCACAGCAGTACATAGGGGGATATCCTGGAGGGATCGTCCAATGAGACTATATAGGTAAAACCTTCCTGATAGTAATTGGAATTGCCTTAGCACAAGAGGCTTAAATGGGGCAGAATTTATTAAGGACATCCTGGATAGTTTTTTTTTGAAACAAAACTATCCTACCAGAGAAGGAGCTATACATGACCTTAGGAAACGAAACCAGGCAGGTAGCAGAAAGGTTGTTTGGGGAACAATGACCATAATTCTGTAAGTTTCAAAGTAGTTATTAGAAGGGATAAGATAAAGTTGGTCTTCAAGTTAAGGTCTGAAATTTGGGGGGAGGGGAGGAGGCTGATTTTGACAGCACAAGATGAGAGCACCTGGCAAAAGTAGATTCGGAACAGACACTTGTGGATAAAGCAGCAGCTGTCAAATAAGAGGTCTTTTAAGATTGACTTAGCAAGGGCCAGTATGTTCCAGTAAAGATGAAAAGCAAATATGGCAAGATTAAGGAACTTTGGATGACAAAGGTTATTTAGGCCTGATCAAAAAAAGCACGACATGTGTAAGCATAGACAATCCAGCCAGTCCTTTGAAGAATATAGAGGGTGTGGGAGAGTACTTAAGATATTCAGAGGGCAAAAAGAGGCCACAAAATATCTTTGGCAGGCAAGATTAAGAAGAATCCTAATTCATTCTGTAAGTATATTAGGAGTAAGACAATATGCAAGGAAAGTGGGTCCACTTAGGCACCAAAGGGGTATTCTAATGTGTGGAGCCAGAAGATGCAGGCAAGGTCCTAAATGAATTCTTCTGTCATCACAAGGAGGACATGAAGGAGTGTGTTCAGGAGAGATATGTTGATAATCTGGAGCATGCTAGTTTTAAAGTGGAGTATTAGATGACGGGGAACACACAAGGGTGGACAAATCTCCAGGACTGGATTAGATTTATCCCAGAATGCTATGGAAAACAAGGGAGGAGATTGCTGAGGCCGATAGAGATTTCTGCATCTTCATTAGACACAGGATAGTTAATATCATTTCTTATCAAGGACAGTAGGGATAAGCCAAGTACCTACTGGCTGAAGAACCTTACATCAGTGGTAGGCATATTATTGGAGAAAATTCTAAGGGACAGGACTAATGTACATTAGGAAAGACAGATCAATTAGGGATAGAGAGTATGGGTTTATGCGGGGGTAAATCCTATCTCACTAATTTGAGAGCGCTTTTTTTTGTTGAGGAGATAAAGGAGCTTCATAAAGGCAGGGCAGTAGATGTTGTCTATATGGACTTTAGACATTTGACAAGGTACTAAGTGGTAGGCTGGTCCAAAAGGTTAGGGCACATAGGATCCAAGGCGAGCTGGCTAATTGGATCTAAAACTGGCCTGGTGATAGGAGGCAGAGGGTAGTGGTGGAAGGATGTTTTTCTGATTGTAAAGTCTGTGACTCATGGTGCACCACAGAGATCGGTGCTGGGACCTTTGCTGTTTGTGATATATCAACTGACCTTGATGTGAATGTAGGAGGCATGATTAGTAAGTTGTGGATGACAATAAAAATGGTGTGGAAAGCAAGGAAGGTCGCCAAAGCTACAGAAGGGTATAGATCAGGTGGAAAGTTGGGTGAACCTTTGTCAGATAGAATTTAATCCCAACAAGGTGATGCATTTTGGGAAGTCAAATAGGGATAGGACTTGTACAGTAAATGCTAGGGCACTAAGGAATGCTGATGAACAGAGAGACCCGGGAGTCCAAGTCCACAGTTCCCTGAAGGTGGCAACATAGGCAGACAAGGTGGTGAAGACTACATATGGCACACTTGTCTTCATAGGTTAGGACACAGAATATAAAAGTTAGGAGGTTATGTTGCAACTTTATAAAACACTGGTTAGACTGCACTTGAAGTATTATGTGCAGCTCTCGTCACCACACTTTTGGAAGGATGTGATTGCACTGGAGAGAGTGCAGAGATTCACCTCGATGTTTCCTGGACTGGAGCACTTCTGTTATGGATAAAGAATGGATAGGCTGAGCTTGTTTTCCCTGGAATAAAGGAAGCCGAGGGGTGACCTGATAGAAGTACATATTATGAGGAGGCACAGATATGGTAGTAAAAAAGTTTCCCACAGTAGGGCTTTCAAAAACAAAGAAGGCATAGGTTTCAGGTGACAGGAATGGATTTTAAAAGGGATGCGAGGGTAACGTTTTTATTTATAAATAGAGGGATAATATCTGGAACACATCGCTAGAGGTGGTGGAATCAGACACAATTACCATGCTTGAGAGGCATTTAGACAGACACTTAAATAGGCAAGGCATAGAAGGATACAGTCCTAAAGCAAGTAAATAGAATTTATGTAGATGGACAAAAAGGTCAGCATGGACCTGCCAGGACAAAAGGAGCATTTCTGTGCTGTATGACAATGGCTCTTCCCTAGTAACACGAGATTAGCACATTTGATGCAAAATAAGTGTGAGAAAGGCATCTTTAGTTTCATAATCGCTGTATATCTAGAATATATCCAACAAAATGTAACATGCCGCCTTGGTTAGTATGGATGAGTTGGGGTGAAGGGCATGTTTCTGTGCTGTATAACTTATGATTATAATAGGAAGCAACCCTGATTTGCAGTACAAGAATATATTTTTCCTCAGCTTTTCCACCTTCAAACGATCTAAGTATGGTTTGCTTAAGTGATGAGAGATTCTATGTTCTAATCAACACTCTTAAATAATTTCAATTTTAAAGTAGCCCTTCTTCTAACCAACCTATATGTAAACTGAAGTATTACTAGGGGAAAGGATGGCACACCATTTAGTGCCGCTACCTAACAGCTCTTGGGTTCCCAAGTTCAACCATGATCTTGGATGCTGTCTGTGTGGAGTTGGCATGTTCTCCCCATGACTACATGGGTTTCTGTCAGGGGCTCCCGTTTCCTACATGTCCCAAATACACAAATTAATTGGCTACAGTAAACATGTTCTTAATTTTATTGCCATTTACCTACAAGTCGATTGGCACAAGGGAGCAAGTTGGAGGTCTGTAGAAAAGTGAGGAAAATGGAACTGTTCTGGGATTGCTCTGCTAAGAGCTGGCATGGACACAGTGGGCCAAAATGATTCCATGTTGTAATAAATAGCTACAACAGTCCAATATGGTAGAATTCCCAGTACTTTGGAACTGGTCCCATTTAGATCAGGTGGCTAATAATAAATAATTGCACTTGATCTTGGAAGGAGCAACTGCCCAGGTACAGTTGATCACATTAATACAAATATTAATTTAAAATATCTACAGTAAAATTACACAAATACCTAGGTTGGATTATTAAATCTGATTCCCTCAAAACTAAATTACCCCGCTTTACTGACATTCATCTTGAATAGTAGCTTATGGTATAACAAAGTAAATAGATTATATGTATGAGATTACAATATTTATTGTTCCAATCTCACTCTTAAATCCTTATCAACACTTAATCATGAACAAATGGGATAGAAAGCTAAACCAATGATTCATTGCTCTGGATTTCAGCAAATTAAGTTTCCATTGAGAAAAATATTTAAAAATGCTGATCTTTTACACAAACAGTGTGAGCATTAAGCCTTTAAAGCATACTTTGTTATTAAGATCATGACTGATCTGATCTTTGACCTCAACTCTATTTCCTGTCCAATCCCCATAACACTCAATTCTCTTGTATGCTAAAAAATGCTCAGTTTGAATACACTTAATCATTCAGCATCCATAGCTCTCAAGTAAATTTCAAAGATGCAGAACCAAGGGATACTTTCTCACCTCAGTCTTAAATAATCAACCCCTTATCCTTAGACTTTAGCACCCGAGCACCATTTAAACTCCAGATTCCCCACCAAAGGAAAGATCCTCCCAGTCCTTTATCTATAGAAAATCCTGTGTTTGAATGAGATCAACTCTCAGTTATCTGAACTCCAGAAGGTCTGTTGAGGTCAATTCTTCCACATAAAACAATCCATTCAGCCCAGGGAATTAACCTAGTAAATCTTCACCACACCACTTCTGAGGCACTTTTCCCAAATAGGACTAAAACTGTATGCAATACTCTGGGTGTGGTCTTACCAGAGCCCTGTGATTTTCTTACAACTACAACCAATAACCAGCAGATAATACGCATTAGACAAAGGCTGTATCAAACCACTAATGTAGTACGTGTAGTTTATAAATGTAATCCAAAAATTTAAAGCCATGTACATGCAATTTATTGATTCATCAATTATATACATTTTAACATGTATTGTAAGCAAATAAAGGACCACAAAGAGTCGCCCCACATTGGTGACAGAAAGACAATGGTAAATAGCTGCTCTGTATATATAAAAAAAGTACCATGGCCTTGTGTTGAGGAAGTTACCCAACAGACAGTGCCTCATCCAAGATAAACCAGCTGTCAACCTTGGTACTCAAATCCTGATTTTGAATTTAAACTGCTCAAAAGGCAATAGTACAAAGCTGACATTTAAAAGTACTCATATCTAAGAATAGATACTCTGTATGAAACTCCAAATACATCAGCTGCGACTGCCGCCAAAAAATGAAGAAGCCTACTCATAGAAGTAATGGGAAATGGACTGTTTTTTTCCCCCCATCAGTTTCTTTTTATAGTCCTTCTCAGGTAGTAGGTGTGGAAAGTGTTCATACAAATCCTGAAGACTAATTTACACAAAGCTTTGGGTTCAAGGGGAAAGGGGACAACATGGAATGACCATGCTTTTGGCAGACAATACACAGAATCACCAATTTGCCTTGGGAGGTTTACTGAGTAACCACAATGAGACAATATGCAACATTTCTAATACTTATTATGACTCTGTAGAATATAAAACATCAAGGTAAAGCATTTGGAAGGCTTGAGCCAGCCAGGAGGTTCAAAAGTCAGGTCAATCTGTCCAACGGGTGGAAAAAAAACTTACTGAAGTGCTTAAGAAATGAGGGAAGATTATCCTATTTGAATGTTTGTTTCAAACATTTCTGGAAGTAGTGCAATGGTCCCTTTCAACTGATATATTATGAACTCAGCTGTGATTTTAATGCACTTCACCATCAACAGACTCTCATATAGAATTTGGCACATCTCCATAGGTGCAATACAACTTTGAATTGATGAAGATACAAGGTGCAATTTCCAGTTTTAAAATGAGACCCATATGGATACAGTCCTTCATTGATGTTAAGAAAAGGGGTGGGGGGTCAACTTTCATATCTTTTTTTAACATCATTGTCACTGCGATTTTAACAACACAAGAGTAGTAGGCTATATGGTTCCAGGAGCCTGTTCTGCCATTCAATATGATCATGGCTAATCTGAGTTTAGCTTCAGCTCCACCTTCCTATCTGTTCTCCCCATCTTCCGACTCCGCTCCAGATAATAAATCCATCTAAATCCAATCTATTCAATGATTCAACTCTTCACAGCTGTCTGGTACAGGACCTTCCAAAGATTCACAAGCCTCAGAAGAAATCCCTTATCCCTGCCTTAAGTGGGCATCACTTATTTTGAAACTATACTCTCTAGCTCTAAATCCTACCCTGTCAAGCCCCCCAAAATTTATACATTTCAAGAAGATCGCCTCTCATTCCTTGATACTCCAATAAGTATAAGTCCAATCTGCTTAACCTTTACTCATAAATCAGCTCCTTTATCCCAGGAATCAACCAATGGAACTTTCTCTAATCCAAATAAATTCCTCCTTAAATAAGATGACCAAAACTATATGAACAACTCCAGCAGTGGTCTCAACTACACCCTCTACAGTTGTGGCAAGGCTTCTCTACCTTTACTTGCCATCCTCTGCAATAAAAGCCAACATTCTTTTTGACTTCCAAATTACTTGCCTCACCTCCATGTTAATGTTGTCTCATCTACTAGACCTCTAAACATTCCATAGTCTCTCTCCAGTTAGATAATACTCTGCTTTTCTATTCTTTCTACAAAAATAAGCTCTCATTTCCTCATATTACAGTGCCTAATTTTTGCCCTCTCTCCTAAACACTTCATCTCCCTTCGCAGATTCTGATGTCTTTTCCACAACTTGCTTTCCCACCTTGCCTTCTTACTGCTCCTCTTTATACTGGCCATCTCACCTCTCCAACTGTCAGTCCTGGTGCAGGGTTTTGACCCAAAACATCAACAATCCCTTTCCTCCCACAGATGCTGCTCGACCAACTGAGCTCTTCCAGCAGATTCTTTGTTGCTGCAGATGCTGGAATCTGGAGTCTCGAGTCTCCACTGCTTGCCCACCTACCTTTGTAACATGATATAATTTGGCCAAGTACACTCAGTATTCTCATTCAAGTCAAAGATAGACAGCAAACAAATGATATTCTCACATCTGTCCCTATGGCACAAAGCTAGTAGCAGTCTGCCAATCCGAAAATGACCTGTTTATTCTGACCCTTTTCTATTAATTAGCCAATTCTCTATCCATACTTATGTATTACCCCCAATTGCATAAGCTTTAATATGGCAGCTATCGGATGCCTTCTGAAAATTCAAATACATTATATCTAATGGTTCCTCTTTATTCACAATGCACATAACATCCTTAAAGAACTCCAATAAATTATCAAATAATTTCCCTTTAATAAAACCTTGTTCATCCATTAATGCCAAACAGAAGTGGGTAGCACAGTGACAATGCAGCTGAATTACAGCTCGAGAAACCAGACTTCAATTCTGAGCCCTTAGTGCTGTTTGGAGTTGGGATGGTCTCCCTGTGACCACGTGGATTTCCCCAGCACTTTAGTTTCCTCCCACATTTCAAAGGTGTGGGAGTTAGGTTAATTTGGATACTGTAAACTATCACTACTTTAAGCGGCTGCTAGGAGAATTGGGACAGGGTAGCAGGTTGCTAACGGACACGAGGGGGGTGAGGTTACAAGGAAATACTTGATGAAATGAGAGGGGATTGATTTGAGAGATAGCATGGATCCGATGAACCAAATAGCCTCCAAAGTATGAGGAATTATGGAAAAATAGATCTACCCAAGATCCTCACCATGACAGAAGTCGTTCTTCAGCCAATTTGAATCACTCTACATAATATCAAGAGATTGGTGACAGCATTGGGTTGGGTATGGCAAAGAATGTGCAATCAGATGATATCTCAAGCTGTTGTTCTGAAGATCTACCTTCCAGAACAAGCCGCGCTAGTAGCCAAATAAATTTACAATACTGACATCTACCAATGTGGAAAATTGTCCAGCTATGTTCTATTCACAAAAAGAAAGGCATCCAATCTGGCTAATTACCACCCAATCAACCTAATCTGATTAACTACCCCTGATATCAAAGCAGCATTTGACAAAGTATATATCAAGGCACCTAGGTACAAGTCAATGGGCATCAAGGGGAACATACTTCAGTGGTTGGAGTCACATTTCACAAAGGTCTTTGTGGTAGTTGGAGATCAAACAATTTCAGCCCAAGGACATCATTGCAGAGTTCCTAAGGGGAGTGTCCTATGACCAACCCGTGTCAGCTGCTTTACAATGACCTTCCATCCAAAGTGGATGTTTGATAATGATTGCACAAGGTTCAGTTCCATTTGCAATTATTGAGCAAATGAAGCAGCATCATTCAAGCATGGGCTGGTAAGTGATGTAACATTCACAACAGGAAAGTGCCAGCAATGACCATCTCCAACAAGAGAAAGTCTCACCATCTACCCTTAACATTAATGACATTTCCATTGCAGAGTTGCTCACCAACTTTCTGTGGTCACCATTGACCAGGAGCTCAAATGGACCAGCCAGAAATATCCTCACAAAAGCTGGTCAGATTCTAGGTATCCTGCAGTGGTCACCTCACTGCCTGACATCCCAAAGTCTTTCTACCATCTACAAAGAACAAAAGCTTGATGATATTCCTTCCACTTACCTGAACAAGTGCAGCTCCAACACCTCTCAAGAAGCTCAATTTCACCCAGGACAAAGCAGCCCACTTGAATGGCATCCCATTAACCATCATAGACAAGTCCATCCACCAGTACACAGTGGGTGCAATGTGCACATCTACAAAATACACTGCAATTACTCACCCAGGCTACTTTGGCAGTACATCTCAAACTCATGACTTCTACCAACAAGACATGAGAGGCAGGCCTTTGGGAACACCAACATCTCCCAGTCACCCATCATACTAAATTTGGAAATATATCAGCCTTTCATTGCTAATGGCTCCAAATCCTGGAAAACCTTACCCAACACCACTGTGGTTCAAGATGGTGGTTCACTGCCATCTGATGGCCAATAAATGCTGGCCTTGCTTGCAGTGCCCAGATTACCAAAAAAAGATCAAGCTGCATCAATGTGTTATGATTTTCTAAATATACTACTTCTCCTCCTTCAATAATGGATTGCAGTTCCCTACCCCTTTTGTCTCAAATAGAGGCATTACATTTGCAGTCTTCCACCCTATTGCAAACTTTCTAGAATCTAGTAAACTTTGGAAGATCACATTTTCTCTGCAGCCACAGGTGAAGGACTTTGGGTCCAGTGGACCTGTCAGTCTTCAGTTCTACGAGTTTGCCTGGTATTTTTCTCTACGGTAGTAATTGCTTTAAGTTCCTCCATCCATTTTATCCCCAGATTTTCTAATATTACTGGAATGCTTTTGCTATCTAGCACTAAGACAGGAAAAAAATATTCATGCAGTGTCTCCCATTTTCTGGTATTAGCACCCCAGGCTCACCCTTGAGGAGATTTACCTAAAGTAGCTTTGCTTTCATATTTCTGACAAACTTTCAATTTATCCCTGTATTATTTTTCTATGTTTCCAAACCATTCTCTTTCACAGCTGAGAATGTGTACTGCAGAAGAGCCTCTTCTGGTTTATATACAAGATCCAGACCCTAGTTTAAAGAGGAATTTTTGGCAAGAGAAAGTTCTCAGGGAAAGAGGGGGTCCAATTTGTAATCTGTCAGTGAACCTGGAAAATATGTTAGTTGCACACTAGATAAATCTTTTACTAAAGCACAATCACTTTCTTGCTTTCACTTCAGATAATTTTCTTTAGAATCCTCAAACGGTACTTGCTGACAACACCTTCGACCAATGC